>NW_015162576.1:108034-156304 GCF_001447785.1 Gekko japonicus
AGCTAATTTACCTGGTATAATACAACTCTAGTTGGTTCCAGCAGTTCTTAACTACAAACCACAACAATTGGTTCACAGCAGTCAAACAGGGAACACCTTCCCCAAGCTCAGTCCTTCCAGTAGTCAGGGTTTTTCCCAAAAGAAAAAGCACATCCCCTCTAGCACCCAGAAAACTTTAAGGTCCAACAACCAATTAAGGAAGGACTTCTATTTTAGCCCACTAAAGCTCTGACCACCGACACTAACTGCCAATTAGGCTTAACCAGGCTCACCTGAGCCCATCCCCAGACAGGGCCAAGTAACAACTAATAGCCTACAGGTGACCAACCTTCAGGCTCAAGAATCCAACCTTGGGCTCTTGCTAGGCAATAACTACATTTGCCAATTAAAGTAAAATGACCCTCGGTTACTGCACCACGGCATCTCACCGCGTTATGTGGATTTGGTTTTAAGGTGGCTTAATTGCTCCTCCCCGTCCTCTGAGCCGCTGTAAGCAAAAAGCAGACAACTGGAACCGAATTCTCCCCCCCCCCAATCTTTTCTAAGGAAATACACAAATTGTCACAAAGGAAACAAGTTAGCTGAAAATCCAGTCGTCTGCGCTTAAAAGCAGCCATGGAATATTTTTCTGCAATCATATTTTTTTGGGGGTTGGAAGCACGCCCACCCCTGAGCCATTTGTTATTTCCTGGGGCAGTCCCCAGAACACCCTGCCTGGCAACCGCTGGGTGTTGTGTTATTTACCCAGCTTGCTCAGTCTTTCCTGCCTCCCCCAGGTCACCCCCCTTTACTTTCTGTGTTTGGGGGTCATGGGTGCTGTTTCCTCCCCACAGCACAGCGCAGTGCCCTGCCGGCACCCCCGAGAGGCCGCTCCTCCTCCCCCTCTCTCGTGCTCTCCCTAAACATGATGCAAATGGCAAGCTTTTATACTGAGCCAAATGGGAGGCAACGGAAGCCGGCACCACAGCTGAAAGAAGCAGTGTTAAATGAGCCCCTGACTGCCTCCAGAGAGGAGCTACTTCCATTAGAGAATTCTGCCCCCACTGCAGAAAAGCTTCCACATGTCATTTTTAATTTCCCCCCCATTTGCCTATACATATATTGAATACTGCATGTGCAGCCCTCCTAGTGAAATAAATAACACCCTCTGGCAGTTTCTGATCAGGAAACTAGTACAAAAATGAATGAGGAAAAGTAAAAGGGATTTGTTTTCTTTCTTTCTTTCCATATACAAGCTGTGTGTTAATGATTCCTGTCCTGGGCAGGCATCAAGTCAGTGCAACACGATAGCTGGAAGATTGCCACTGTGGCTGGCAAATGGTTAGTTCATAATAGTCACCATGCATGGGAAAAAGCAGGGTAGAATTGTTAGGCAAAACAGTGAAGTGTGCTTCTAGAGGGATGTACATTTGATCTAGTGAGTCAAATGGAGGTAAGACTACAAAAACACAGGAGACTCATTAAGGCAAAGTGACTGATGAGCTGACTAAAGTGTAAAGGTAAATAACATATACAGGTAATAGGATTGTCGGTTAATGATGGTGTGATGTCCACACCTCTGTCTCCACACCAATTTTTTTTTTTTTTTGGATCCTTGGACAGAAAGCTATAGAATTGTGTTAGCATGCTTGCTAGAGAATTGAGCTGTAACTAGAAGGGCAGGACAGTGGTAGGAAAACCATTAGTCTTTTAATATGCAGAATAGTTAATATGCATTATGCTCGCTCTCATCATTTTGCAACCTTTTGCTTCAAGGGTATTTGGTATGCATAGCAGTTATTGTCCATCATTCCACTATCTAATATCTGGTTTACATTGTACTATAGATTCATGACATTACTTAGTTATTGTCTGTTTATGCATCCCATATTATTTAGTGTAGCTATAAATATCTTTGAGGATTCTTAAAAATAGCCATGCCTTTTACAATTTATTAATCTATCATACAGTTTGCTTTTGTAATACATTTAATACATACAATGTAATACATTTAATCTGTATCAGTACCACCTTGGTGTCTGTGTTTTCCTGTTGGCAGTCACATACCCACTGGGGTGATATGAATCTGTAGTAGAAGAAAACAACCTTCCTGCTTAATGAAACCTTATTAACACAGTGCACACAGACTTTTCTATAAACCTTATTATTCTGATAAGTTTGCACAGCAGTGGTTATTAGGAAATGAGGGGTACGTGGCAGGATTCCTCCCCCCACACACAAGGTATTCCTACTGTTATCGCAAACATAGTAACAAAATGAGAGGTTTCCTTAGGCCACTATAAGTATCAGTTAAGTGTTAAGGAACTATTCTGCAGTGCTTAATTTTTTATTTTTTAGTATCACTGCAGGAGAGCAGGATGAGGATAAACCCAGAATTTGTTGGTTCTGCCTACTGTTGGCTCTTTCTATCTGACTGCCTTGTCCTCCGCCCTACCAGCCCCAATGTGTACCAGCTGCCTGCTAAGACATACCAACGATTATCCAAAGGTTCATGGTTTATTTCCAAGTACATTAATCATTTACTTCCATTATAATAATAGCTTGTCTTCCGTTTCTTACCTGTTTTGATCGTGGAGCACCAAGGACGTCTTTACTTTTCAGTACTAGTTTCTGAAGAATCAAAGCCTGTGTTTGGGCAGCACTGGTGTGGGCACTAAATTGTAGTGTGGTAACTACAGCATCTTTTGTATGTTCTGGATATGGGTTATCTGGATCAGGAATCTCTTTTGACAAGTTCACAGCTGAATCTTAGATAAAATTAATAGTGAAATCAATAAACATTTCTCTCAGCATTCTAATTTACTAGCTGGATATCACTACTACTATTGACTGTGCCAGTTTTAGTTTATTTCCGAATGAAAACTGTGATTTAAAATATATCTCTTTTGCCTACCAAATTCAGCAAGACAGGAAGGAGAATTAGGCTTGCTGCCCTTTCTACTGACCCTGATCCTATGAATTTAAAACAGCAACTCCACATGCCATAATTAAGATATGTGAAGTTTATCTTGTTAACTACTATATGTCAGACACTGATACATGCAAGGATGCTGGATGAGTAAAAAAAAAGGTTATAACAGGCACTCTTAAAACAGAATGAATAAACCTAGGAACAATAGCACCCAGTATGAGCTGGCATGCATGAAATATTTTAATGGTCCTTTCCACACTTGGATCTCATCCCAGGTTTTATCAGAGTTCAGCTCGGGACACAATACCTTGCATTTATCCCTGGTTATAACAGCATCCATTTATCCCTAGAAATATATCTGTAGTCTTTGCCAAGATTTATAGAATACATAAGCCCTCTTCAGGCATTCGAAGGGGGTATAATGAACATGCATGGTGGAGGAAGTGGGATTGCAGCAGCCATTTCTGCCTCCAGCCTACACACATTATACTAAATTCATGCAATTCTAAGCCACACTTTAGGGTTGCCAGGGGACTGGGGAGGGGACTTACCAGTGGTGGAGACGACTCAGGCCAGCAACACAGCAATGTCATCTGTGACACATCTGTGTATGGTTTTACTAGAGAGTTTTGCTCAAATATTGGAGCATCCCCAGCATGCTGGCAATGTGTTGATGTCAGTCCTGAGTACATGGGAGTGACGGCAGCATGTTGGGACACTGCTGGCATCCCTCCCCCCTTTCATGCCATTTTTACCATGCTGGCCAGCTTATAGGTGCTTGGGCAGTGGATCTTCTGCCCCCAGTAGGGGGCAAGCAGCCCTAAGGCAGATACAGTTCTGATTTCTCAGGTTTCCCAAATGCAGCCAGTTTAAAGGAGATCCCACCCCGAGCTTCTGAGGACGAGGTTCCCGAGTCTCAAGCTCCTGAGGACAATTTTTTATTTTATTTATCTTTGGATTTATATCCCGCCCTACCCCGAAGGCCCTACCCCAATCAGACTGCAGGAAGACCTAACAGAACAGAACAGGAGGGAATCATAATGCCCCTATATAAATCAATGGTGCGACCTCATTTGGAGTACTGTGTGCAGTTCTGGTCACCACACCTTAAAAAGGATATTATAGCTTTGGAAAAAGTGCAGAAAAGGGCAACTCGAATGATAAAAGAGTTGGAACACTTTCCGTATGAGGAAAGGTTAAAGCGCTTAGGGCTCTTTAGCTTGGAGAAAAGACGACTGAGGGGTGACATGATCGAGGTTTATAAGATTATGCATGGGAAAGAGCAGGTAGAGAAAGAGGTACTTTTCTCCCTTTCTCACAATACAAGAACTCATGGGCACTCCATGAAACTGCTGAGCGGTCGGGTTAGAACGGATAAAAGGAAGTACTTCTTCACCCAAAGAGTGATTAACACATGGAATTCACTGCCACAGGAAGTGGTGGCAGCTACAAGCATGGACGGCTTCAAAAGGGAATTAGATAAGCATATGGAGCAGAGGTCCATCAGTGGCTATTAGCCACAAGGTATACATAGGGGCTCTGGGGCAAGTGATGCTCTGTCTTCTTGGTGCTGGGGGTGGGGGTCAACAGTGGGAGGGCTTCTAATGTCCTGGCCCCACTGGTGGACCTCCTGATGGCACCTGGTATTTATGGCCACTGTGAGACACAGGGTGTGTGAATGGATGGGCCTTTGGCCTGATCCAACATTGGCGTCTCTTATGTTCTTATGTTCCTAACTGTACTGTTACTGCCGCCTGAGGAAGATCCCCGCATACGCGGGGAGGGCGGGGTATAAATTGAATTAATTAAATAAATAAATAGAACTGCACTGTTACTGCCGTTCACAGACAAACCATCAACAGTAACTGGCTAACCATTAATTTATAGCGTAGTTTAGGCTTTTTAGACTTAATTAATTGGGATGGGGTAGTCTTATTATTGATTGATATTTTTACCAATTCATTGTGGGTCTAATTGATTTATTGATTGATTCTTTCTAACTAATTGGGGGTTAACTTAATGAATTAATAGGTTAAACTGCATTACTGTCTTATACAAACGATTGATTATTATTTGATTGGTTTATAAATTGATCGATAAGAGTTTGGCATAGCTTTAAGTTATAGTTGCCATTGATATGTCAGCCTTTATTTAAATTACTGGCTGAAGTAATAGGGGAAAAATATAAAGAAATAGGAAAAGGCAATCAGAGGCTATTAGATTAAATTGCATAAGGAAATTAGAGTAAATTCAATGGTTAGATTGTAACATCAAATTTAGAAACAGGTGGTAGTTGAACAAGCAGGGAACATCTGCCTACATCTATTAAGAGCAGTGGCACATAGTGGAATAATAACATCAGCCAACTAGTTGGTTGGTCTGAGGCTCTGGCTGGTTACAGCTAGCTAAGACCATCGGGGGTGCTGATGGCCGACTGGTATACCCAGGAGTTGCGGCTTATGAAACGAGGGCTAAGATGGTTAGAGAGACAGTGGCGGTGCACCCGCGACGAAGGCACAAGAGCATCTTATAGGATGTTTATGAGATCCTACGAGATGGCAGTCAAAGCAGCAAAGAAGTAATACTTCGCGGTCTCAATTGCATCTGCGAGCTCACACCCAGCCCAATTATTTAGAACAATTTGGTCCATTACTACTCTGCCTCAGGGCAAACCAAATGTTAGGAAACTGGATATTGGCTGTGAGGCTTTTGCAAGCTATTTTGCAGACAAAGTCTTGTCACTCCGCCGTGACCTCCCTGCCACATTTGAAACAGTGAGTGAATGGTGCGTCCTCTCCTTAAAAAACCATCCCTGGATCCAGCCAAATTGGCGAACTACCAGCTGGTTTCCAACTTGTCCTACTTGGGTAAGCTGATAGAGAGGGCAGTGGCAATGCAGCTTCAGAGCTTTCTGGATGATGCTTCCATCCTAGATCCCTTCCAGTCTGGCTTTCTCCCGGGTCACGGGACAGAGACGGCTTTGGTCGCCTTCACAGATGATCTCCAGAGGCATATGGATTGAGGCTGAGTGGCGGTGCTGTTGCTGTTGGACCTGTCGACCGCGTTCGACACGGTCGACCATCAGTTACTGGCCCACCGCTTCGCCGGCGTTGGAATTCAGGGGCTTGCCTTGCAATGGCTCGTCTCCTTTCTCCAAGGCCGGGGACAAAGGGGCATGCTGGGGGGACAGCTTTCCCAATGGCACCCACTTGATTGTGGAGTGCCTCAGGGGGCTGTGCTATCCCTGGTGTTGTTTAACATCTACATGTGCCCCCTTGCCCAGATTGCATGGAGACATGGACTGGGGTGTCACCAGTACACTGATGACACCCCGCTCTATCTGCTGTTAGGCAGCCGGTCCAACTCCAAACCGGAAGATCTCGACCGGGAGCTACAGGACGTGGCTGGTTGGCTTAGGCTGAGCCAGTTGAAACTGAACCCGTCAAAGACGGAGGTCCTGTGCCTGAGTCAGAGTGGACCAAGGGTAGGGATCCCACTCCTGACCTTCGATGGGGCTCCGCTGGTGCCAGCGCCGGAGGTTAGGAGCTCCTCCCCCCTCCCTTCCCCCACCAAGGTTTATGATTAATATGTGTATTTTCTTCAGTCTCTCTCTGGATTGTTCTGGCAAGCACCTCAAAAGCCAGGTTTTAAGGAACTGGAATTGCAGAACTCCCACCCCCTCAAGATTGCCTTAAAGATTGACTCTGAGTCAACTTCCTGTATAAGCAGAGTTGCAGGAGATGGTGTTGGTCCTCCCAGAGGGACTGACTGTTTTATTGCAGGCACCTTCAAGTACTGAAACATTTCCATGCTGGCATGCAAATAAGTTTGCCACCCAAAACCCACCCTTTCTGGTGGGTTTTGGGTTGCAATCCATGAGGTGGGAAAAAATGTTCAGATTCCAAAGCAAGAGGCTGTCTTGTGAACTCATTCCACAATGGAAAAAAGAAAGTACAGGAAAAACTGGGAAAGAATGTGAAAAAATGAGGAAAGACTGGGACAGCACAGGATGTTAATTATTTTTATTATTTATTAATTTTAAAGACTACCCCCCCCCCAAAGGATTCAGGGCAGTAAAGAATAGGATTAAAATACAATAAATAAGTAAAAGAATTTACCAATAAAACAGCAACAAATCGATGGCTTAAGAATGCAGTTTCCTCCCTCCTGCAGGCAGATCAGAGGCCAGTCATGGAGGTGGCCACAATATTCACCATTGCTGTCCTCAGCCATAGGCCTGCTAGAACATCTCTGGTTTGCACACCCTGTGGAACTCAACAAGGTCCCACAGGGCATGGATATCACCAGGTAGAGAGTTCCACCACGCCAGAGCCAAGGTTAAAAAGGCCCTGGCTCTAATTGAGGACAGCCAGATACCTTTTGGGCCAGGGACCACCAGCAAATTTTGATTTTCCAAACGCAGGGCTCTTTGGGGGACATACCGGGAGAGACAGTCCCACAGGTATATTGATCCCAGAACATTAAGGGCCTTGAAGGTCAAGACCAAAATCTTGAAATGGATCTGGTACTAAACCTGGAACCCGGGCAGCTGGCAAAGCATGGGTTGTAGGGGTACCTGTAAGTACCCATGCCACTGCATTCTGGACAAGCTGTAGTTTCTGGGGCAGCCCTACATACAAATGAAGTTTATAATCCAATTGATACGATTTACAAAACATATAAAAAAAGAGACAAACTGACAGAAGAAATGAAATACCTATTCAAAGAGAGAGAAAAGAATAATATATGGAACCTCAAACTACTTTAAAAATTGATTATAGATGGTTATCACCAGATGATACTTATTTCATCTACAAGGGGAAAAGGCACAAAATTTAGACTAAGACTTAAGAGGAGAAATCAGCGAATGAAGAAGAGGATGAAAATCTATGGAAAAGCTCCAAAATTCTGTGGATAAGAGAGAATATACAAGCATCAAATTTTTGGATAAGGCAGAAAACACAGTCCATCTAGATTTTATAAAGGTCTGAATATTATAATTATTATACAGCTGTTCAAAATTACATAAATGAGTTGAAACATTGGAAAATATATCAAAAGAGTATAAAGAATTATTTTTGAAACATATGTATCATTGTATGAATTCGAGGTGAAATTTGGAAAACAAGTATTGAGGTATTTAAAGAAGTAATGAAATCCCCTACTATATAGATACCTATGTAAATGCTTGTGTATGTATGAAACTACATGGTTTAGATTTTGAAATGGACTGAAGAATACAATAAATAAAGTATACAGATATATAACCTTTCATAGAATACAAAAAAACAAGGTTGCACTTACCTGTAACTGTTGTTCATTGAGTGATCTTCTGTGCAGGAACACATGGGACTGAGCAGTCGCAGGCCAGCCATGGAAAAGATTTCCAAGCTTTCTAATAGACTAGAAGTGCCCCTCCTCCTTCTGGCACTTTCCTGCCAAAACGCTCACATGACCAGGAGGAGGGGCGCTACTTTCTCAGTTCTCTCCATACTGCCACCGGAGACCCCTAGGGAATGACTTAGGCAGAAATGCTTTGACGTCAAGGGGGTTGTGACTTCAAGGCACACAGCCAAAGCCCATTAAAAGAGCCAGTTATTCTGAGGCTCTTTCTACTACACCTGAGCACGGAGGGGGGAATACGTCTCCATTCAGACTCTCTCTCTCTCTCTTTTACCACACCTCAGCGGGGGGGGGGATAGGCCTTCATCAGGCTGCTGGGCACACAGGCAACCTCTGAAGAGGGCCATTGAAGCCAGGCCCGTTGTCCACCTCACCTCAGCAGAGGAGGGAAATATGCCTTCATCAGGCTGCTGTCACACAGGAAACCTCCAAAGAGGGCCATTGAAGCCAGACTCTTTGTCCTGGTGACTGGTGACAGCAAGAGCAGGAAGCTCTGCTGTATGAACCCCTAGGCAACCAAAGCACAGAGAATGGCCGTTGAACAGCACAATTTTTAGTCATAATGACACAGTGGAAATCCACAAAACATTTCTTCTTTAGATGTATTATATTGTTCACTAGAATCAAAACTGTTAAGAAAAAAAAGTCTCTTCAGTTTCAAAACTGATGTGAGGAAAAAACACAGAGAACAGCAGTGGAGATCTTCTCTCCGCAGCGGCAAAAAGAGAACTGAGGGAGTAGCCCCTTCTCCTGGTCATGTGAGTGTTTTGGCAGGAAAGCGCCAGAGGGAGGAGGGGCGTTCCTAGTCTATTAGAAAGCTTGGAAATCTTTTCCGTGGCTGGCCTGCAACTGCGAAGTCCCATGTGGGACTGCACAGAAGCCACAATGATGAACTTATATTCAAAAATATGCAAATGATTTTTGTAAGAACATAAGGAGGAACATAGAAAACAAATATAGTAACTAAGCATGTAAATTGATGTAACTGAAGCATATAAATTGATGATGTAACTGAACCTCCAACATTTATGTATTTGTGTGTTTAGTTTGTGTGATGTTTGTCTTTAAAAAAGAATAAAATCTTTAATTAAAAACAAAACAAAACCTTGAAGTGGATCTGGTACTAAACCTGGAGCCTGGGCAGCTGGCGAAGCACGGGTTGTAGGGGTACTGTAATTACCCACGCCACTGCGCTCTGGACAAGCTGTAGTTTCTGTGGCAGCCCTACGTAGAGCGAGTTGCAGTAATCCAGCCTTGATGTGACTGTCACATGGATCACTGTGGCAAGGTCAGGGCTAGAGAGTAAGGGGGATAATTGCCTAATTTGCCACAGTTGGAAAAACAACAATTTGGCAACAGTCACTACCTGGGCCTCCATAGATAAAGAGGGGTCCAGGAGCACACCCAGAGTCTTGATGGTCGATGCCGGTGTTAATGGCACACTGTCAAGAGCTGGGAGTTGGCACCCTCACCTCGGATCACCCCCGCCCAGGCACAGTCTTCTATGGATTCAGTCTCAGCCAGCTCTGTTTCAACCATCTAGCCACCAATCCTGCAGCCAAATTAGAAGGAGCAATGGCCAGACAGCCACGCATCATCAGATACAGCTGGGTGTCATCAGCAAATTGATGACAGCCCAGACTGAAACTATGCACTAACTGGGCAAGAGGGTGCATATAGATGTTAAACAACATAGGAGAGACAATGGCCCCTTGAGGGACCCTCCACACCAAAGAGTGCCAGGTCCCTCAAGAAGAAAAAAAGGGAACATTGGGGAATGAAAACGGAACACTAGAGCAATCTGGAAGATGCCTAAGATAAGACAAATCAGGTTTTAAGCTGATAGGCAGAATGCTATATAAAATGGGAAGCCCAGCATTCAAGATATGCTCAACAAAATATAAGGTCTGTTTGACTGGAAGCTACCAGCAGAAAACCTGATCAGACCGTTCCATGGCACATTTTATAGAGAAGGTGACAAGTAAGTGTGGCAGAACAGTCCTGCTCTGGTCTTCAAGCCCTGTAATCACCCTGCCCTCCTGGGTTTTCCCCACACCTGGAGGGGCTTTGCTCTCTTTCTGTTCAACCACTGCCACCACCTGACCTTTGTAGGAATTGCCCACTAGGAGGGTCAGGACTCCCAGCTTTCCTTTCAAGTTCTGAGGTCTTGCCTTTGTGTCTCCCACTACATAGCGCCTGGTTACCACAGCGACAGGTTACTGTCTTGTGCACCACTAGGGGAGTAGCTGATGGCCAACTGACTGTCCTCCCCTTCCTCCTGGTGCTCCTTTTAAACTAGCGTGTCCAAGATGCTGGAGGTCTATGTGGCACAAAGAACCACTATTTATTTATTTGGATTTATATCCCACCCTCCGCGCATGTGGGCTCAGGGCAAGTTCCAACAATATAAAATACAATACAGTTAAAACCACATTAGAACAAAAGTATAAAATAACACAAGTCCTGAGTATCATGTAAACTCCAGCGGATATCAGATATCTTAGTGGTTAAGATGGCATTGAAAATTTAAGGATCCAGGCCACTGACGGGGAGTGAGCCAGAGGGAGGGGACATCTGCCGCCTCAACCAACAGCTCGGTGGAAGAGCTCCATCTTACAGGCCCTGTGGAATTGTAATAAATCCCGCAGGGCCCTGATCAATGTTCTCTACATGCATTATGAGTCACCAGATCTGGGCCTATCATAGGCTACTCTTCAGGTCCTGCACTGAAGACATAAGAATAATTTGAAATCACATCATTTTTCCTGTCCCGGGAGGGTGGGGAATGTAACAGAGCACCTCAAATCTGCCTTATATAGGATCAGACCATTGGTTCATCAAGGTCAGTACTGTCCACTCAGACTGGCAGCAGCTCTCCATGGACCTTCAGCATGCCAAGCAGTCACTCTTCCACTGATCTTCCACTAAATGGAATGATATAATCAATTGGAGACCAGTAGCCCTCATATACATATACTGCATAGAAGCCACGATGATGAAAAAAAGGTTGCACTTACCTGTAACTGTTGTTCATTGAGTGGTCTTCTGTGCAGGCACACATCCCTCCCTCCTGCCCTGCTGTGAACTCTCTGGAACTTTAGTTTTCTAGGGGTCTCCGGTGGCAGTATGGAGAGAACTGAGAAAGTAGCGCCCCTCCTCCTGGTCATGTGAGCGTTTTGGCAGGAAAGTGCCAGAAGGAGGAGGGGCACTTCTAGTCTATTAGAAAGCTTGGAAATCTTTTCCATGGCTGGCCTGCGACTGCTCAGTCCCATGTGTTCCTGCACAGAAGATCACTCAATGAACAACAGTTACAGATAAGTGCAACCTTGTTTTTTTGTATTCTATGAAAGGTTATATATCTGTATACTTTATTTATTGTATTCTTCAGTCCATTTCAAAATCTAAACCATGTAGTTTCATACATACACAAGCATTTACATAGGTAGACAGACATCCCTCTCTCTTTACTGGGCCTCCCCTCAATGGGTCAAAACTGCACACCAGAGTTAGCATCTGTGAGGTGTTAATGTCAATGCCAACGGCACCGGATGAAGGCTATTGTGGTATTTTACTAGTGTTTTAATTGTATGAATTGTATATATTGTATTTTTATCAAATTTGATGTACCCCGCCCTGAGCCTGCCATGTGGGGAGAGCAGGATATAAGTCAAAATAAATAAATAAATATATGCTGGCCCCTGGCTGTATAGGGCTTTAAAGGTAAGTACCAGCACCTTGAAATGGATCCGAAATTCAAGACAGCCAGTGCAGTTCACACAGCACTGGGTGGATGTGAGCCAGCACAGGCGTTGCTGTCAACACCAACACCCATGCTGCCACATTTTGCACTAGCTGCAACCTCCGGAGCAGGGTCAAGGGCAGCCCCATGTAGAGAGAGTTACAATAATCCATTCTGGAAGTGACCATTGCATGGGTCAATTTGGCCAGGTCTTGGGGTGTGTGTGTGAGATATGGGGCCAATTGCCTCAGATGGAAAAAGGGAGACCTGGCAGTGGTGGTGACCTGGGCCTCCATAGAAAGGGAGGCATCCAGGAAAAACCCCAGGCTCTTTACCCTCAACCTCGGGACCAATGGAGCCCCGTTCAAGGCTGGGAGCCTGATTCCCTGTCCCAATCCCCTGCAATTCAGGTACAGGATCTCCATCTTGGATGGATTTAACTTCATTCAGCTCTTTTGCAACCATCCAGCCACAACCTGTAATGCCTCATCCAGATCTCCTGGGGCCGTATCCGGGCTGCCGTCCATCAGGAGATACCAGGATCAAAAGTTATAAAGCATTTATTAAAAAGAGGTTCACAAGCATACTTTTAGCACAGCACCAGATTGTGCAAGGGATTCAAAAGAAAAGGGTAAAACGCAATTCCTCTCCCTCCATCTAAAACACAATTCCTCTCCATCTAAACATGCCGTATCTGTTGTTAAATATAAGGCAGGCTCCTTAGCTTAGAAAATTACAGATTTTTACAGGAGTGCCATTACCTTCAAGCCTCCTTCAGCTATGCAGGCCAGCACAAGGCAATGGCTGCCTCCTCCAGACCTCAGTTAAGAGTTCTGTCTGCTTTGATGGAATCAGCACCCAAAAGACCCCTTCCTCCTTGCTCCCAGAAGTTTTATCTTCTCTCTTTCTCCACCCACTGACAAGGTCAGGCTGGGTCAAAGAAGCTTTTCCTGAAGTCTCCAGGAATTTCTTCCTGAAGCCCTTCTAGTACTCAATACCTCTAAATCTCTGTTCCCTGCTTGGGGGGGGGGGTCTTGACCATCCCATTGTCTCTTGCTAGAGCTATCAGCATTTCTGAAAAGGGTGGTTGAGGCTTGAGGCTGGAAAGCAATTGAGCTGACTTCCCCTCCTCCTGCCTGTTCTCTGCCCAGAGAGATAAACTTTTAAAAGCTTTTACTCAGTTCAGACCTCCACCCAAAAATGCATTTCTTCACACCTAGGAACAAGAAATAAATCCTTGTAATTCTGACACATGCTTGTCCTTTAAGTAAATAATTGGAACCTAAAGCTCATTCATTAAAATTAACAATATTAGATGAACTAGGACACATCTTGCTAATCTTCATTAAAACTCTCAAAGCAAGTTAAGGCTAAAATTAGAACTGTTTGTGGTAACCGAATAATAAATCTGTTATTTCTTCAACTACACTGTCTTGTTAAGAATCAGTTCTGAACCTTTGGTACTATGCCCAACCAACAATTGGACCTTACATAGGTTATGAAATTACATAGATTAACATACATGCAAGTGATCAAAATTATGAATATGCAACAAATCATGTATGCATTCATGTGCACTCATAGTTACAGGCTCAATAAAATCACTGAAATGAATGTGCCTAGGTCTGGACAGAGCTTGTCACTGCAATCCCACTCCATCCCATTTGAACATCTTAGTTGTGAGGAGAAAATAGATAAATAAACAAGGTATAAGAGTAGCTTTTTTGCAAGCAGGTAATATCAAAATAATGCTGGTACTCCAGTAATTCAGGTAAACCAGTGGGAACAGCAACACACTGTGTCTACTCAGAACAGGAACAATCCCACAGAACATGTGATTTCTGTAGTATTCCTTGGCTTCTAGTTTGTAGCAGCTTTAGTGGCTGTTTTAGAACAAAATCTGTCGAAGGGTAGGACTTATTATCAAGTGTGACAGCACTCATATTTGAGGACCATGCAACTGTGATAAATGGAGATCTATAAATGGAGTCTCCACTATTTATCACAACTGTAAATTGCCACCTTTTCTCCCTGAACCATCTTTATCATTGAATCAAGCTCTGTGGACTGTTGTTTGCCCCACAGAGAAAAACATACTCCCCCCCCCTTTTGCTGTACAAGTAAGAGCTGTGCAGGGGCAATGTGCAAGGATAACCATCACCACCCAACCTGATCAGAATTGTGTTTCTGTACATTTTTTTAAAAAACCCCAGCAGGTATCCAATATTCAATAACATCACCCATTAACATTTCTAGTTTGGACTACGGTTACATTTATGATGACCCAATAACACCTTACCTGACCAACTCTTTCTCTTTCCATTACCACTATCCTGGTCCAGAATAGATTTTCCATTTGGGAGGCTCTGGACCCATAGAATTCCAAGCTCCCACCAATGATCCCACTTTAGTCATACTTCTTAAACTTTTAAAAGTATAAAAACCTGAGCTACTCTGTTAACTGTGTGGCATAAAGGGAGTTTGCTTCACTGAGGGCCAAAATAAAAAAAAAATCTATCTGTCACTACATGGGTTCCTGGCATGACTTACAGTTATATGTTCAAGCAATGATTCACCTATAAAAAGTTCTCAGTTCCTACAGTTGACTGCAAAGGGGTTCAGGGGAGGGAGAGACTTTGGGCTCCCCCACCCCCATGGCATTTTTGCCACTGGAAACGGTGCTGGAGATGGCCTATTTGCTCATTCCTCTGGCACCGCATCTCCAGGCACAAGAAGCCAGAGGAAAGGGTTAACAGATGGATTTCAATTGTGTATTTTGATCCTGAGTCTCACACAGACAGGATTTTAGCCTCTCACTCCAATCTATCAGCTGATTTTTCCTACCAATGAAAGGAACTGCTTCAGAGAGAAGCTAGGCTACTTTTGGTGGTGGTTGTTCTAGCAGTAGGAATCTCCAATAAGCAGAAGGCCACCTCCCCAAGTAGAACCACAATCAGCCTTCTGCTGATTGGAGGTTTCTTGATTTATTGTTAATCTGGAACTTCACTACAATTTTATCTAAACCTCACTGAATGGAATTCAACAGTTTGTTCTTTTCTTCTTTAATTAAAGAAGATGCAGGTAAAGGCCAAGCTTATAGCAGATAAATCTGGTCCTGAAAAAATGCCCTAATTTTATATATTAAAAAAATATCATACATATGTCTTTCACTGAGTTCCGTGGGGTTCTCCAAGGACTCTGGAGCTGATCACTTCTGAAGCTACCAAAATTCTTCACGAAGCTAGGAAGAATAATATACATATATGAAAAATGCAACATGGCACAAAGAATCAGCACTGATAAATGGAATCAGTGATCAAATTGTTGGCTTACTATTTCTAATATTTATGACAAATATAGTATTGATTTTACATGAATGGTGTTAATAATTTGCCAGTACTGGCAACTATCAGAGGGCAATAAATTAACAATTACAGGAGACGTTTTCTCCATGATAGGATTGCCAACCTCCAGGCGGGGCCTGGAAATCTCTCAGAATTACAACTGATCTCCAAACTACAGAGATCAGGTCCCTTGGAGAAAATGGTTGGCGTGTGGACCTATGACATCACACCCTACGGATGTCCCTGGCCTCCCCAAACCTTTCTCCTCTAAGGCTCCACCCCCAAATCTCCAGGAATTTCTGAATTTGGATTTGGCAACCCTACTACATACCCACTAACAAATCTGAACAAGTTTCTCATTATAAATATACATTTAAAATGTGAATATCAATGTGTAAAAACATGAACACTTTAAAATAAATAAAGCAAAGAACAAAATAAACAAAATGGTTTATGTTTTCCCTTAGTGATTTAGAACTCCCACCCAAATTTGAATCAAACAAGTAAACAAAAACAGCTTTGACCTCTCTCCTACCTCAGCCATTTTGAAAACTGCAAATATGACTGATACTGCAAAAACAGATATCTGAGCTATCAATGTCCATGAAAAGATAAAGGAGCACTGTCACGGTACTAGGAGTACAACAGTCTACACAATGAAGGGAGCAATTGCAATAGATAAGACTAGCTATGCAGAGTGGCAGAAAGTCTCAGGGAGAGGGAATCATGTGGTTGCCTTAAAAGAAAACCTAAGGCTCTGTAGTGGAATACTACAGAAAGGTGCACATACACTACAACAAAATAATGACTCTACGTTGTTGAATTAGATAACCTTGTAAGCATTCACTGGGGTTTTTTCCCTTCCAAATTTAAAAAGAATGCTTAAACGCTGCTGCTTCAATTGTACAATGGGAAGCACAAATAGCCTTTAAAACAAACACTGTGCCTGCATATGCGGAGTATGTCATGAGAAATATGCTAACAAATGCCTGATGTTGAATCATGGTTCACAAGGTAAGTCAAAATCCAATGTATGAGAAAGTCGGGGAAGAGAAGAAGCGCTAAAATGCTACAGCAAATAGATTTTAAGCACTCCCACAACAACTGAAGAAACAACTGTTGCTTTCTATTTTCCTACCATTGATGTGTATGCTTTTGTAAAATTTTAATTAATTTCTTTTGTAAAAGTCTGGCAAGAAATGGCCAGATATTTTTGAAGCTGATGCTCAATTCTGAGCACCAAGTATGAGTATAAAATAAGACTACCACTTTGAAGTCAAATAAAAATTAATTGCCTCAAAATGAATGGAACAATAACCAATAACATACAAATGCGAGGTAGAAGGCTACCATGGATTCTATCAGAATACTCTAAGATCAAGGTGATTTTATCAATCTTAATTGCATTCAGTACTGAAAAGTAATCTAAAATTAGATAGCCATTTTAAGATTAGTAACCTTGCTCTTTTAGTTTCACTATGAAAAAAGACCTCTCCTAAAATTGTTCCCAATTTTATGTGTAATCCTCCTTGTTTGTGAAGTCTTCCAAGCATGTTCTGAATCATAGCAGTCTTTCCACTACCAGAGTCACCTAAAATTAAAGGAAGTTAATTTTATTTTAAATTAAATTACTGAGTTGTTTTTCCAATGAATGTAAGGCAATCTAGTAAAAAATACAAAGTATAAAACAGAAAAAACAATTTTAAAACTTTTTAAAAAAACTGATCAAACACCACCCAATACTAAAATATCTGGCAATCCCAATAATAGCAAGCAAAGAATAGCAAATGATCATACCAATAATAATTTAAAAATCTGATGGTGGAGTATACACAGAGAAGGTGCTAATCTGAGGGTGATCAAGCCATGATTCCAGCTCACCCTTTAGGAGCTTCTCCAATGAAAAAAATCCACAGTGTTTTATAATATTTAGGGAGCAATCCTAAACAGGTCTACTCAGAAATAAGTCCCATTTTATTCAGTGGTACTCTCACAAAAGTACATTTAGGATTGCAGCCTTAGTGATACCAACATAAATGACATTTAAAAAAAGCCAAGGAGTAGTATAAAGGGGTGGGGGTACATTCCATCACAGTGACAGTGCTAGGAATCTTGAAATGAACATTATAAATATTCGAACTCACTAAAATTGCACTTTTCATTATGCACTGAGCCCCTCAATGGATCACCTTGATGTTTTTCCCCCAGGAGAATTCGAACAAAAACCATTTTGAGTAACTTTGTACCTGTGCTTTTACAGGCTTTCTTGCGTACATTGATTCATATGCTACAGGGTCATGCTACAAGCAGTGAATTGGAACAGCTCTTCTTCATAATGCAGGATAAGAGTCACATGGTTGCAAATGGGACTTCACTGAGTTAGTGTGCCTGCCTTTTCTATTAACAAACATCAGGCATAATGTTCTTGGCGGGCATGATGGGCCAAGAATACAGTTTTAGAAAAAACCCATCCAGTCCCAAGAAACCTTTAACGACTAGAGTTTGGCAGATTTGGGAGAAAGAAGGGAGGAATCTACAGCTCTCATGAGATGATGTGAGAATGTGTGTGGATTTATCTCTAGCCTTTGCCATTTGCCAGTCTTTACTGTTAATGACTGCAAAGTTAAGCAGGATACAGGGGAGGAGGAGGAGGAGGAGAAGAGTTGGATTTATATCCCACCCTTCACTTGACGTCTCAGAGTAGTTTACAATCACCTTCCCTTCCTCTCCCCACAACAGACACCCTGTGAGCATAGTTCCCTCTAAGCTGTGCTAGGGGTTGCTGGCATACAAAATTTTAACAGGCAGCTTAAGGAATTTCTGTTTCAGCCCACATATACTTCTTCAGCCCATTAGAAACAATGTAGGATGTGGGCACCTCCTTCTGTGGTCTATAGAATTGGACCTCCTGGCCCAATCTTTTTGAAACTTTTTGAGATGAAGCACCAGCAGCTATGCTGCAAATTTGGTGCCTCTATCTCAAAAAACAGCCCCCCCTAGATTGAGTCTCCATTATAGCCTATGGGGCTCATTGACTATAATGGTCTCCATAGGCTACAACAGAGTTGGGGAAAAGTTTTTTTGCACAACCCTATTATGTTTTCAGTATGATTCACAGGGAAAGGTGGGATATAAATATTTGAATAAACAAGTAGTTTGGGCAGTTTGATAACATTTAAGCAACTTCCTGTTTTTTAGGTTAGATAGTGATTGTTCCTAAAGAAGTGAGCAGTGACTCACGAAAGCTGATACCCTGCCACATATTTTGTTAGTCTTTAAGGTGCTACTGGACTCTTGCTCTTTTCTACTCTTCATCCTGTGTTATTCTTGACCTGTAATGCTGGTTGTCATATTTCACTGAAATAAAAATCAAAGTAGACTGCAACAACACCCCCCCCCCCAAAGTCCTAATCTGTTTTCTAAGGGTCAGCACAGGGCGATGATCTGAGGCCAGGTCTACCAATATAGCGGCAAGGGGTGGGTAGACCTGTTCTCCAGAGGCCAGGTCTACCAATATAATGGAAAGGAGCAGGTAGACCTGTTCCTTGGAGGCCAAGTTTACCAATATAGTGGCAAGGAGAGGGTAGACCTGTTCTCTGGACGACAGGTCCACGAATATAGTAGAAAGGGATGGGTAGACCTGTTCTCCAGAGGACAGGTCTACCAATACAGTGGACTGGAGCAGGTAGACCTGTTCTCCAGAGGACAGGTCTACCAATATAGTGGAAAGGGATAGGTGAGATTTGGCTTGATTCTGTTTTCTCTTATAATGTTTAAATTATTCTTAAAATATAGTTTAAATACAATGTAAAATAATTTATTCTGATATTTTTATAAAGTTATGGAAGTAATCTTCTAAAAAAACTAATTTACATGATAGTCAAATGTAGACTCGCTCACAACTTTAATGCTACTAGCTTTTTTTTTAGCTCACAAGGTAGAATTTCTGCTCACAACACTGTGGAGCTTAGAGGGAATATTGCCTGTGATGTAGGCGGGGCTGAGACAACTCTGAGAGAACTGCTCTTGAGAGAACAGCTTTGAGAGAACTGTGACTGACCCAAGGTCACCCAGCCGGCTGCATGTGGAGGAGTGGGGAATCAAACCCAGTTCTCCAGATTAGAGTCTGCTGCTCTTAACCACAACACCAAATTGGCTCTCATCTTGCAAATTTAAATCACTAAATATGAGGAGTTAAAGTTTTGTGTATTTAAAGAATGGGGCAAACAGCAGACAGGGAGGGAAAATATGTCAGACAGGTAAGCTTGCCTCAGAAACTAAGTGTAGAACACAGTACATTAGTGACTCATTCAAAGGTTGAGGCTCAGGGCCCATTTCCTCATACACAGGTTCTTCTCCCTTCTCCAGTTTGCATGGCTTAAAGAGTGCCTTTTGAGGTCCCTCTATTTTGAGAGAGTTTGTGGAGTGTTATCCATGTTGCAAAAGGCCCAGCAGCAACAGAAAGTATGCTGTACAACTGCACAGAGTCCCCTCCCCCATTTAAAGATCAGGCCCCATGTCCATTGGTGCATCTGAACAGCAATAGTGGCTCTCCTGTTGGCTGCAGAATGCTGAGATGAGTTCATAGAGGGGTCACATACCTACCTCTGGGGAAAGGGGAGTGAGGGAAGGGTGGCTGGTGGGAATTGGTGGCTGGTGGGGAAGTGGTGGCAGGTGGCAGATGAGGAGTGGGGAGGGGTGTGGGAATGAGGAGCGGTCACTGTGATGGAATGTACCCCCCTTATACTACTTCTAGATATTTATATGTGAATTTTAAAACATCAATCAAAATAATACAGGACACTAAATACAGGATCAATAATACAGCCCTAGAGATCTCTGATACCTGCATTTAATTCCACACCAATATCATCAATTTAATATGTTCTTGCACACAAATCTATTTATGAATGAGACCTTTCTAATAACACATTTAAATTAAGAACATTTCAAGTAATCAAACTGGCATTTATACTTTTAGACAATTAATTACTTGATATTTTTAGACAGCACTTTTCCTGTTTAATAGTTCTTAAGAATGACCTTACCTATAATGAGTACTGGATGTTTATTCAATAAAAGAAGACTTGTTAAGAAAGTGTACCGAATTGTATCAATATTGGGAATAAATGCAAGGGGTGCTGGTTTTATTTCTTTATTTCCGTCTGGGTTCGGATCAGAATTAGATGAATCTGAAAGGTCTGTTGTCTCTAAATTTAAAAGAAAAAAATTAAAACATTTGACTTCTTGCTTTCTTATATTTTATACACCTGATCTTTCCCCTAAACGGAATTCATGAAACAATTTTCTCTAGTACTTCTACTTCCTTTGTGTTCTCTTCCACAGAGCTCTCAGTCTGCCACTGCCACTATTAATTCTCCTCCTGATTTGAAAACATGACATTGATGACTGCAACAGGCAGACCTGGAATTTCATAACTGATTCAAACAACGTTTTGTGGGTTGACCATTTGCCTTGGTCATTTTGATGAACTCTGAATTTGTAGCTCATAACAAATTAATGGCTTGATATTATTCTGGTAATGTGGTAATTCACTGTGATGCTTGACTCAAAATCAATATCTGCTTGTGATATGTTTCCTTGAAACTTGCCAGTAGTCTTGTTTCACCTAAAGTTCTGTAAATACCTATTTAGCTAGCTTGTTGCTAATATAGTAAGGTTTAGAAAGCTTCTTCCACCAAAAGGTCCATGTCAGAATGTTCAGCATCCATTTTGAGCCTTAATTTCCCCCTAAATAAAACCATATAACATCTAAGATGATGGATGTCAGGACCAAACTAAAAGTTACATTTTGGGGTGAACTGGGTTCAGGTTTCCCAGACTCAACTTCATCCCCCCGTGGACACACAGCAGTTGTGGGGAAAGACATTTTTAATGTCTCCAATGAGCTCAACTGGGAAAAGTACTCTTATTTGGATTTGTGCACCTATCTTTGGAGTTGCATGTGAAACATGCACATGCAACTCCAAAGATGGGCAAAGTATTCCCCTCCAGCCATGTAGAACTTGGAGGTAGGTTGTCATACAATGCAACAAGTAGTTGTCTTTGTCTACAGTTCATTAATTAAATGTCTCAGTAATTTCACACAGCTTGCATAAATGGATCACTTGCATGAGAAGATATTCACAAAGATCAGATCTGATTTATATTGTCTTAGCAATCAGATCTTAGCAGAGAGTATTTTATAGTTAATGGAAGCACTGATGGCGCATGAAAGTAACTTCACCAATCAAAACAAAGAAAAATTACAGAAATACATTGGAGTAACTTTTCTTTCACTAAATATTCTATGAATAATACACAACCAGAACAAAGTATGAGTCTAGTGACGCCTTTAAGACCAACAAAGTTTTATTCAAGATATAAGCTTTCGTGTGCAAGCACACTTCTTCAGATACAGTGAAACAGAATTTCCTCAAACATTACTTATAGGAAGAGAGAAGGGGGGGGGGTTAGTTGCCAGGAAGCGCCAATTAGAATCAAGACAGAGACAGAAACAAAAATGGAAATTACCAGTCCATATATATAAGTAGAGGGTGAGCAGTAAATTATCATACAGCATAATGATGTTTAACAAATTCAAGGATCAAGCAAGGATAATAAATTTAGTTTATATGGTTACCATTTGTTTGGGTTCAATTCTGGTGGGAAAACAGTGAAGGAAATAAATATGTCAAAATTGGATATTGATGTATCCTTAATTGTGGAATGTTGAGAGCATTT
The DNA here is from genome assembly GCF_001447785.1 of Gekko japonicus. Taxonomy (NCBI): domain Eukaryota; kingdom Metazoa; phylum Chordata; class Lepidosauria; order Squamata; family Gekkonidae; genus Gekko; species Gekko japonicus. Next base: position 130,176 of record NW_015162576.1, read on the forward strand.
AATTGAGACCCTGCCATCTGTCTCCTCTCAAGCATGGAGGTGATTTTACAGCATATTCTTCTTTGAAGTGGGGTGATTGGCTGTGCAGATTTATCTCCCCTGTCCCCAGACCAGAGAAATACATTCCAATTTCTACTATTCATAATGTTACCAAAGGGCATTGTTGGCATTTAATGGCATATACAATGTTAGAAGATGAGCAGGTGAATAAGCCTGAGATGGTGTAGTTGATGTTGTTAGGTCCAGTGATTGTATTGTTAGGTCCAATGATTGTGCTGACTGGGTGCTGTTGGGGAAGTTGCATATAAATTGCTTTTATCTGTGTTTTGCTGACACACACACACACACACGGACTATACTTGTCAGTATTTATGGGTTTGGGGAAAAGGGCCATTGGTAATTACCGTGAAGGGTCCTTCTCCTCTGAGATAAGGAGGACATCTTGATGGGTGTTTCCCACCCTATCCTTAGGGAGGCAGGAACCAAAACTTCACTTCCTGTCCTCTTGGTGGGACACGCCCTCAATTCAGTTTGGTAACTCCCAGCAGCAGTAATGCATCGAACAACATCTTAATAACTGAGCCAACTTCGGCTGAACTGCAAAAAACTGAAACTATTAATAGACAAGGAGTGAGACAGGGACAGGAAGGACCAAACAGATAAAGAAGATATAGAACTGGCAGAAAAAGATGACGATGACACGGGAGGGCCAAGATGTCCTCCTTATCTCAGAGGAGAAGGACCCTTCATGGTAAGTACCAATGGCCCTTTCTCCCTCTGAGAGGAGGACATCTTGATGGGACCTCCTATCTCAGTATTTGGGTGGGTCATCGTCTGCATCTGTCAAAACATGTCGAAGGACTCTGTGCCCAAAGGCTCCACAGCCTGCAGTTCAGCGTCTTAACCACTTGAGCCACCGCAGCTCCTATTTTTTTTTTTTACAGTAGTGTCCAGAAAATGTATTTCTTGCATAGATTGGTTCATTGTCAGGTTAATGGTAGGGTAAAAGTCATTGAACGCCTGGTGGAATATGTCCAGGGTTTCACCATGTGTCCAGATAATAAAAATGTAATCAATTTATCGCAACTATAAGAGAGGTATGAATGGGAGGGAGTTTAGGAAGCACTGCTTCAAGTCAGCCATAAAGATGTCAGCATACTGTGGGAGGGAGTTTAGGAAGCACTGCTTCAAGTCAGCCATAAAGATGTTAGCATACTGTGGGGCCATGTGGGTGCCCATGGCTGTACCAGTGATCTGAAGGAAAAAGTTGTCACCAAATCGGAAGTACTTATGGGTGAGAATAAAATGGCACAGTTTGGTGGCAAAATCAGCAGTGGTGTTGTTGGAAATGATATTCCTTATGGATTGTAATCCATTTTTGTGTGGGATGTTGGTATACAGAGGTTCCACATCCATGGTGGCTAAAATAGTATTCTCTCAAAGGTTGTTCAAAGATTGTATTTTCCTCAGAAAGTCTGTGGTGTCACGCACATAGCTAGGAGTGTTGATGGCATAGCATCTTAGAACAAAGTCCATGTATCCAGATACCCCCACAGTGATAGTGCCTATGCCTGAGACAATGGGGCATCCTAGGTTGTTGAGTTTGTGTATTTTGGGTAGAAGATAAAAGATACCTGGTCAAGGTTCCTGTGGTGTGTCTGAAAGGATTTGTTCCTGAATGTGCAGGGTAGTTGCTTTATAATCCTGTTTAGATCTTTTTTGTATTCCTGTGTGGGGTCTGAGTCCAGTTTTTTGTAAAAAGCAGTATTTGAGAGTTGTCTGTATGTAGTCTGATCTGTTCATGAAACAACGGCCCCACCTTTGTCTGCCCTCTTTAATTATAGTATCTGAATTGTTCCTGAAACTGTCTATGACCTTCCTTTCAACATGATTGAGATTCTGCTGTATGCAATGTTGTTTGTTGATCACATCAGTTTGAATCAGTTTGAACCCTATGGCGAAAGCATTCTATGTAGTGATTCAGTGTGACATTGCAAGCATCAGGAGGGGTCCATGTGGAGTCTCTTTTTTGTAGCGTTGTTTTAATGGTATGTGGTGGTAAGTATCTTGTTCATTGGAGGGTTGGAGGGATGGTAGCTGTTTTCCAATAGATTGTATGATGGTATGCTGTGAAGATGCTACCTGTTCTTTCTTGTTCTGTTCTTGCTTTTGTTGAAAGTACTCCTTCAGGTGTAGATTGCAAAAAAGGCTTCCAGGTCCCTGCAGAACTGAATCATCCATGTGGATTTGGCGGGACAGAGTGAAAGTCCACATGAAAGAACTGATTTCTCTGCTGGGCTGAGTCTGTGCTGTGACAGGTAGACAATATTGTTGTCCTTGTTATTAAGATTAGCAGCAACCCCAAAAGAGAGTGGTAGATGGCTTGAATTTTCTTGTGGAAATTTTGCCAAACAGGTTGATTCCTTGTAGAAATGTTGCATTCAGAGAGTTTCTCCTTGATCAGCTTCTGTTTGTAGTACAGGACACAAGTCAGATGTTTGAGTAGTTTATTGGAGAATGTGAGACGTAGTTTTTCTACATAGTTCATAGAATAAGTGGATTGTAGAGGATTCTTAATTCTTAGTCCCTTAGGTGTAATGTCCAGGTGTTTGCATTTTGTAAGAAAGAAAATATCAGCCTGTACCTGTGCAAGTTTCTTTGTAAGGTTGATGGAGTTCCATTCCATATGGCTTAATGTGGTGCCTTCCATGTAGATCGATTCAGGTGGGTAGCCATGTTGGTCTGAAACAGTTTGTTTATTTACAGAAAACATCTGAATCCTGTGTGTGTGTGTGTGTGTGTGTGTGTATTTGAGGTAGCTTACCATTTTAAAAATACCTGTTACATAATACAAACTATAATTTCCAGTGTATTTCTGAACCCCACATTTGTTAAGCAAAAACATCTTTCCAAGAACATTAAAAGATAATTACAATAATATGGGATAAACAGCAGCTATTCTTACCTTGCTGAATAAGATACTGTGTAGAAGGAACTAATTCTCCCCATGTTACAAACTCTCCTGTTTGCAGATCCACAAAGTAATCAAAAGCACTTCTGTCTCCTGCTGGAAACTGAATATCTGAAATTATAAAGAAGAAAAAGAGTTATTATGTATAGAAATAGAATCACAGAAAGTATCAATGCAAAAGAGTAGTGTAGAGGATATATGTGTTAAGAATATAATCTGATCAAACCCTTGAGGCTGATCTTGAGATGGAGAAGGAAATAAGGGAGGTCACTACAGCAGTTAATGCTGTGAGACTTCAACTACCATTACATTGACGGGGTAAACATGAGCTCAAGTCATACTGTAGAAATGAGATTCCTAAACATCATAAATGACTGTGCACTGGAACAGCTGGTCACAGAGCTAACCAGAAGGGTAGTGATCTTGGACTTGGACTCAAAACCTGGTGAGAAATGTAGAAGAAGAAGAGATTGGAGTTATATCCCGTCCTTCACTACCCGAAGGAGTCTCAGAGTGGCTTACAATCCCTTTCCCTTCCTCTCCAACAGACACCCTGTGAGGTAGGTGGGGTTGAGAGCTATCTTGAGAACTGCCCTCGAGAGAACAGCTCTGAAAGAACTTATGACTGACCCAAGGTCACACCAGCAGCTGCACATGGAAGAGCAAGGAATCAAATCAGGTTCTCCCTTAAGCCTTAAGACAGCCTTAAAATGAGAGGCCCCATCACTCTTTGCTACATAAGTGAACTGTTGACAATGACAGCAAGCTCCAACATTGTGTGCCTCACCAAGGCTCAGAAGACACAATTAGTATTTGTCAGTTTGTGTCAACTTAGTGCCACACTGGGCACACTTTTTTTTTGTGCCATCAAGATTCTAAAGAGTTGGAAAACTTAAAATAAATTTATTTTTTTAAAAAAAGATTCTAAAGAGTGAACCTGACAGCAACAGTGTGCCATCAGGATTCTAAAGAGTGAACCTGACAGCAACAGAACAGTAGAGAAAAACAAGAGAGCACTAGAGACAAACAACTCAGACCAGTGAGGAAAAGAGAATTGAGGGAAAATGGGACTCCTTGCTCACGACCCGTAATGGTTACAGCAGGAAAATGTCACTGTGTGCTGAGGGGGAGGAGCACCTTTTCAGTCTTCTAGTGCTAGAAAGTTCCTCTCTGCTGCTGTCCTGTGCGTTTGCAGTCCCCAACATGGGACAGCAAAGAAGTCCAAAGAGGTACATTTGCTGATGGGTGTATAAGAAAGAAGGAAGCAAAAAGAGGTGAGAGGCTATGAGGGCTTTCAAGGAAGGGACAGAGGAAGTAATAGTGGAGGGGGAAAGAGATCCTCCTTCCAGAAGTCCTTGCAGGTTCCCCACTTGTTCATAACTATTTTCCTTTTGTTACAATGGTTGCAACGGGCAGATGGTTAGGCCCTACTGGCATTCCAGTTCATGTACTCAGGCTAATAAGGTTAATAAGGTTATTAAAAAGTTTAACATCTCAGTCAGATAGGCAGCATTTGGCTGCACGTTGGATGTTTTAGGATTAGAAGGCTTTTGGACTGTTCCATCTCTATTCACTGTTTAAAATTAATTCTATATTAACACAATGTATACAATTGCATATTGTGAAAAGAACAAAATTATAGAACTTACTAGCAGGGGGCTGACTTTCAAATATATCACGAACGAGGAAATTGAAGTCTTGGGTCAGATTTGCAAGTTCATCATTGGTAGTGTTTATACCAATTAGAGTCTCACCCTCATGTTCATCTTCTCGCTTTAAAATTCCTCCAAAGGCCCAAGTAAATGCAAATATGAAAAGTTTTCCCAACAATACAAATAGTTTACTTGGCTGCTTCTGCCAAAACCATGGCTGTTCTCCGCTAAAATTAACAAGAAAAGAAATGCATGAAGTTCCTAGTAGTGCCTTGAACTCCACTGAGAAAAATCAGGTACATGATACATTACTTGCACGAAGGTCTATAGCAGATGGAGGCACTGAAGGTAGCACCGTCCTAAATGTCATGTTCCACTTCTGGATTCCTAGCTTTCATTTTAATAAAATACATGTCTAGCCAATGTTCTTTCTATTTTTCTCCCTACTGAGTGGAGCAGTTCACATCTTGAGCAGAATATAACTGCTGTAATCTTAAAAGGGCAGTGGGCAGTGCAAGACCCTGTGCGGTTCTGGATTGCTGCTGAGCAGAGCTTCCTGTGTTAATGAGCAGCCGCTCACACACACAACTTAGGGGGAATACTGTGTCTAGCCCTTTTCAAAGAGGAGCTACAAGGGAAAATATAAAAGCTAATTTTGTCCTGGTTATTTGGAAAGGAATGGGGGAGAGACAGCTGCAAGACACTAGAGATAAGTCAGTTAACGCCTTCCTGACCAAATTCATTCTCATTCACTTTGCCCCATTACTTTTTCTCCATGAGTAGTTTTCTTCTTTCTTTTTGGTTTCTGTCCTCTTTATTGTCCCCATTGATAAGTGAAAGAGAACTGGAGTGAGATTTATAATATTCTGAGGTTGCCTCTTGTGTCACCCCCTGGAAAAATCTGGGCTTAGGACTCGAGGACTGAAGAGGAATCATACTGAGGGAGGTGTAAAAAGTCAAATGTTTTAGGAGCCATGATTTCCAGATAGTTTTAAGCTCCCAGCACCTCTGAATACAGACAAATAAGGTATTCAAGAGGATCTAAATAAAGTTGTGCCCAAAATAAACAATTCTTTGAATGCTCAGAATGCAAACAGGCTATACATGTGCTTTCCCCTCACTACACAGTAGCCATGTATACCTGCCTGCTATTAGAGGATAATTTCTAGGTTAGAGGAAGTGATTTGGAGGCAAGTATAATTTAGGTATTCCCATTTTATTAATTAAAGCACTGATTCCCCATAAAAATTCAGCCCCCACAGACAAGATTTATTATATATCTGTCAGCAAATCCCCTTCAGCAAAGCTTCCACTTCTGTCTGGAATGTGTTATATTTATTTCAAGACAATTAATTTGGGTTTGCCGGTTCTTCCCCAGGACTCATGAAAAAATGCTTGAATGTTTTTCAGGGTGTGGGTGTGGGGGATAGCAATGTAGGGATTTTTTTTCCTTTTTAGCAAACCAAAGTTACCCTTCTTTTTTATTTTCTTGGAGTAACACTATTACAAAATAATGATGATATGAACCTTACTGCTGCAAACTAAATAAAATAGTTCTTACACATCCTTTCTAACCTTACAAAAGCTGATAATGAAGTATTAATTCATGAATGCCAGGAGAAAAGTAGCAAGCTCCAAGAAAACAAGAAGGAATTAATCTGGCTGGAAGAAGAAGACATTACATTTTTTTTAAAGTTGCAGTATTCTTAGGAAACTTCAGGCATGCTCTACCTATTCTTACAGACCAGGCTGATGCTGCAATTGTAGAATACTGGAAAGTAACAGATAGAGCACAATATCATCTGGATGGTCTGTAAAAATGGAATGAAGAAATCATTGCAATCAAAGATGAAATGGCTAGTGTGGAATCAGCCTTGGTGTATATATATGGGAAATATACATGTATGTATGTATTTTGAAACACGAGGAAATTGCAGGCTATCAGCAATCTTGGAGGAACTCGAAGCATGTTCCGTACCATAATCTCAACAAAGCTGAGGGGCCAAACTACATGTTACAGTGGCCACAGGTTTGACATCATTTTACTAAAGAATTTGACCATGTAAAAAGTGCCACAAGGAGGCAAGGAGGGGACCAAGAGACCTTGTTCCCTGCAGATCACCTGGTCCCCCTGCACTGCAGGGCCAATCAGGATTAGGCCCTTGCTGCGTTTTTTAAATGGTCTTTTTTTTTTTGTAAAACAGGGTTGCACTTACTTGTAACTGTTGCTCATCAAATGGTCTTCTGTGCAAGCACACATTGGAACAGTGTGTAAGCATGTGTTAGCTGTGGAAAAGATTTCCAAAGCTTTCTAGTAGACTAGGAGAGCTCCTACTCCCTCTGGCACTTTTCTGCCCAAACCATCACATGATATTACTGCCTCAGTTCTCTGCATGTCGCTGCCAGAGTTCAAAGAGGGGAGGGGTGTGTGCCTACACAGAAGATCAGTCCATGAACAGAAGTTACAGGTAAGTGCAACTGTGTTTTAATTATTGTGGCTTCTGTGCAGTCCTATATTGGGAGCTCACTGGGACATTTTCTGCAGTACATCTTTACCACTCTGAAGCTCTGCAGGAAAGTCTGTTTTATTGCTGCGAGTCTGTGGCACTACTTCCGCAGTAGGGGCTTCCTCATAGCATTTCCTTCACTTATTCCAAGTTCCCACGCATGCTCAGGGAAAACTGCACATACGTGAAGCTCCCCTCCCCAGAAGAAATTTACTTCATTACATCGGTTTGTGCAGTATTTCTTCACAGTGAAATGTGAAATTCTTTTTTTAAAAAAATCATGCAGTGAGAACTAATGTTGGAATGCAATATAAGTAGCATAATAATGCAATTGCCTCAGACTATTTTTAAAAACAAAGGCCCCTGCCACACGGCAGGGGAAAAGCCCTTTAAAGCGCGGCTTTTAAAAGCCGCGCCAACGTTGATACGGCTCGGTGGGATCCCACGGATCCCCCGGCCGAGCCGCCTTTTCTCCCCGGCGCGATCAAACGCCGGAGAGAAAAGACGGCTCTAACCGCGCCGGTTTGACCCGCCCCCGAACTGTCCCGCTCCCGGGCCAAATCGCCTCGTGTGAACGGGGCCAAAGAAAAGAAATGGAAACAATAAGCTAATTAACCAGAAACTGTTCTGTGGTAATGTGGGGTTGGAGGGTGGGACATGCAAATGTGGAGGGGAGGAAAGGGTGGACCTAGGATTGAAAAACACTGGATGAGAAAGATTTCCCCACTAGGTTGACGTAAGTTCAATGCTGGTATTACAAAAACTTCCCAGAAACAGGATTCAGATGCCGTGCAGTAAGAGGGTGAAAGTACGCTTTTATACCTGGGAGGGCAAAATCATCTGTGGAAAGCAGGGAAAGCCTAGGATGAATACAAGTGCAGGCACAGGGAAATTTGACACTGCAGAATCAGTCTGAGTGAAAAAAATGGGTGTGAAGCTCTCAAATAAAAAGACCACAGAGGACCATCTTCCCAACATTTGGCTGGCACCCCATATTGATATTCACACAGAACTGCTTCATAAAGGAGCAGGAACCTCTCTGCAAGCATTCCATCTGAAATACATCCATGAATATTGCAAGGAAAATAGTACTCTGGTGGAGAGAGCTGTGATAAATAAAATGGCATTGCACAGTTATTAACTCAAGACAGAGTGTGACAGCCTCAACCAACCCACAAGGATGGCTTATATGTGAATGCTGACCACTCCTTCTTGGGGCCTGAAAGGCAATATTAGGGCTCTAGCAGACAAAAAGTCACAATCAAGAAATGTAAGGGGTGCACAGATGTTTGACATTAAAAATAAGTGTAAGGATAGCATTGTGAGACATGAGGACTGAGAGGTAATCCCTGGAAATCCCGGCCAGGGCATCAGACAGCCCAACATTGTGAAACCTCATAACTGAAGGGGAATAGATTAAAACCCACAATGCACTCATTCCACTTAGAGATGCAAGATATGATAGTGAAGGAGTGGCACTTGCCACTCAGAAAAATCTGAAACTATTGCTACAATACAGGAAAGGAGCTGATCAAAACTACCAAAGAGTCATTGGCAAGAGTGAGAATAAGCAGATCTGCACCATAATAACGAAAGCAATGAAGCAGGACTGATGTGGCCAAAGAAAGGATGGACAACATGCACCATAAATGAACCTTGTGCAGCTTGCAGAGCAATCTGTGCAACAAAATGGGGGGGGTGGAGAATAAAAACAGATCATGTTGCCATGGGACTGTAAGAGCACAAGTTGGGGCCGATGAAACTTGTGAGGGGAGAATCCCATTTCCCCACCACCACTGAACCTGGCATGGCTCTGACCCCAGAAGAGCTCCCAGCATCCTCTTCAGCAGCACCTGGACCCAGAACAACTTCCAGGATCCTCTGTTGCAGCAGCCGGGCTTGGAGCCTCTCCAGTGTCCTCTGCCTTGTTTTTATTTATTTATAATATTTATTTATTATTCACATTTCTATCCCGCCCTCCCCGGAGGCTCAGGGCGGCTTACAGGGCATATATGTCAGCTGGGCCTGGAGGCCGTATATGTCAGCTGGGCCTGGAGCCTCTCCTGGAGTTCTCTGTCATCAGAGCTGGGCTCTGCTGCTGTAGCAGTGGACACTGGGAAAGGCTTCTTGGTGTCCAGTCCTGGAGTGGCTCTGCTCAACTTATAATGTATTTTTCCTAACTTTTCCGATTTTTCTTGAAATCAGGGGAATCCCCCAAGTAGGGATGTGCACTCAGTTTGTCCGAACCGAATGCACCCCCGAAAATGGCCCATTTGGAACTCTTTCGGGCTGCCGCAGGCCAATTCAGATTCTCTGATCTGAGTTGGCTTGCCGCCGAATTGCCGCATTTGGCCCCATTATATCCTATGGGTCATTGAAGTCATAGGGTATATTCTGGGGGCTGGAGGGGCGAAGGTTTGAGGGAGAGGCTCCAAACTCTCAGGGTAGCTTCTGGAGCCTCTCCCTAAGATAACCAAGTTTCAAGAACATTGGACCAGGAGGTCCAATTCTACGGGCCCCCAAACAGGTTGCCCCTATCCCCTCCATTGTTCTCTATGGAGGGAAAAAAGTAAGATGTCAGAAAGTTGTTGCCATAATGCATACTGGTACCAACTCATACATGGAATGTAATTGGATATTTTGATTCCCAGGGCACCTGCTGAGTAAAAGAGTCTCCCGAAAGCATCAAGCTTCTTGCTTTCCTTGTCAGAGGGAGTCATATGAGTGTGTCTAGTTCTGGAAGAAGAGGAGACCACAATGGAGTTTGGTTTTGGATGGACGTGTAGAAAACCAGCTCCTTCCTCTTGCACTCGATATATGTGATCCAGTCTCTGTGTCGAATCGCTGTGGATGTGTCCATCTGGACAACATCATAAACCATGTCCAATATTGATGGTTGAGGTTGGACGATAGACAGACCCAATGAATGAGCCATTCTTTTGACTAAATCTCCATATGAAGACAAGTCCTCAGATGGGGAGATTGGGAGGTCTTCGGACACCTTATGTTTTGGAGAGGTATCTCCCTGTGAGGTCTCACCCTCGGACTGGTCGACATCAGAAACAACTGGAGAGGCTTCGGAAGGCGATGGAGACCTCTGGATACGAATCGGCAGTGTATGAAGCTCCTTCGGAGTAACTGATGGTGGTGGTGGAGGAGGTGATGGAAGACGAGGCGCGACTTGCCTCGGAGGAGGAGATTTCAGTGGTTTGGAGAAGGATGCAGAGGGTGGTGGATGACATGGAGAGCGGGGTAGGGTCAAAACGTGGCCCCAATCCTCCGATCTCATAGGCGTTAGCCGAGGCATCGATCCGAAAGAGGGTAGGAAGAGAACCAGTACAGCATGTGATGACAATGATCCCACGGGGGAAGCATCGATGAGTGATGTCAGTATCGGGAAGGAGAGCCCTGACCTGAAGGTGGCTTGGGCGAATAATCCCTCCGAGGTGATCGAGATGAGTTGTGCTGATCAAGATGGGCCGTATATTCATCCCATCGACCTCGATCATCCACGCAGACTGGAGAACAGGATCAGTCATCGGGTTGATATCGACGATCCAGGTTGGAATCTCCGCTGGTCCAGGAGGACGCGGATGGAGAACGTCGGCTGACACCAGAAGCTGCCATTACATCACCTTTGGCTTTGGAAGCCAATACAGATGGGGAGCGTCATTCAAGGTTCATGTCTTGTACCGAAGGGTTCAGCTGCCTGACTGGAGAGTCAAGAATTTCAATCGGTGGCATTGATTGTACATCCAGCAGCTCCGGTACGGACTGATGCGTCAATAGGGAGTGCGACTGCGATATTGTTGGCAGCACAGAGCCCTTAGGGAGTACTACGCTGCTCACCTTGTGAGACGTATGCGAGTTTCCAGTGGACAACTTGTGCCTCTTCTGTTTCTTCACCGGTGTCGAGGCAGAAGAAGCAGATTTGGAAGAGCGCTTCTTGGAGGGGGCTGGCCCTGTATCAGAAGCAGATTTGACTGGTCTTGGTGGTCTCGGCATCGAGAGGGTATCCGTGGGTCCTGGTGTCGATGTCGATGGTTTCGGTGGGGGATCCATCGATACCGACGACTTCTGAGGGAGTTCGGTTGACATAGTTAAAGACAGAGGGGCAAGGGCTGATTCCCAAAGGGCAATTTTCAACCTTGCTGCTCTATTTTTGCACATTTGGTTTGAAAATTTTGTGCAGAAAGCACGCTACGGACAGTGAGATTCACCCAAACAAATTATACAGAGTATGTGTTTGTCTTGCAGAGCTAACTTACTCCACAAGCAGGCACACCTCTTAAAACACCCCCACTTCTTATCCATAAACAGTTCCTCAGACGTGAGGGGAGAAGGGGGGGAGGGGGTGGCGGTCCGAAGACCACGGAAAGTTCTCACCCGCCACCTCCTCTAACAGTTCTTGACCAAAAGTCCAATATATTGAGAAATAATCCAATGGAAGAAAAAAAATGAAGAATCCCCGAAGTTAGGAGAATAGGAACAAGCATGAACCAATGAAAGCTGCTAACAGCACAGCGGTCAGAACTGGCGGGATGTCCACACTCCACTTCCCTGGGCATGCGTAGTTGGGGTTCCTGCACACGCTCAGGGTGGAGGTGCAAAAATCCCATTGTGAGCTTTGTACAACACCAATCAGATCAGCGCAGGCGCACTAGATCCCATAGGTGTGATGCACAGAGACCACAAAGAAGATTAGCACCCTTTTTTGTCCCAGGGGCATGCTGAATTTAATAGTCTAGTTAATGGGAGCGGTAAGGAAGATTTTGGGTCTGAGCCTACAGATTGACATAGGTGTGAAAATAATTGTAGGAAATGTCTGAGTGGTGGACAAGACAGCTGACCACAGAATTTTTACTTTCTCTTGTAGAGATGAATGAAATTAAAGGATTTTTGACATCCTGTTACCAGAAACTTTTTCAGTAGGAGATGCCAAGGATGGAAACTGGGAACTTCCTCATGGAAAAAATGTGTGCACGATCCTGAGACACCACATTATTTGAAGGAGGGTAAGAAGGGGTGACTCTTAAGGATCTGACAACAAGCCTGTTACTCCCCATAGTAACAACCAGTTCTTTTCTTTTCAACACTAATTCCTAGCATGGACTAGGGCTGTCTAAAAAGACTGAACCAGATTAAAGGAACAGATGTGCCACATAAATCACAGGAATAACCTGCGAGACACATAGAAATCAGAAAAAATAAGTCAGACTGACAAAAGCTCATCTTAAAATAAATGCTAGTGTTACTGGGCTGCTTTATTATACACAGAAACAAATTGTCATTGGAGATATTGAATGGCCCCAATTTATAACTAACTGGCTAATACCCTTCAGACTCCAGAATGGTCTTAAAATGATGTGTCAAGCTCCCCTTCAAACGGGATAGTAACAGGGCCATAGCTTAGCAATTTAGAGGGAAAGTACAGCAGAGAAATTCTGCTTCCCACCCAGGCTAACAATTTACAGCACTGAATTAAAGATGATGTGCAGTGGCCAAATTAAAGATAATGTGCTATTTAACCTGCAGGCCATCAACAACAATAGAGACGACCAGTGGAATCAAGCATATATTTGCTAAAGGACCGTAGTAGAGGCTGTAATGGTAGTCAATTTAATGAGTATTTGCATATCAAAGACTTCATCTCATGGGGCACCTGTTTTGAGTAGAAACATATCCTTTAAAAAGATGGGTACAGAGTTTATCTGTACCCCATCTTACTCCCCAATAGAGACTCAAAGTGGCTTATAACATTTTACACTTTCCCATTCCATCCCCACCAGAACCCTGCAAGGCAGGTCAGGTTGCAAGAATGCAATGGGCCCAAGGGCACAAGTTTTTCAGAATGACATCTGAACCTTGATCTTCCAGATCATAACCCAGTGTTCTAACCACTATACTACAGTGGCTCTCGCTACAAATGCTGTCACATAGGAATGCCTCCAAAGACAATCTGGACCCAGTTGAAAACAGAACTCTTCCCCCAAAGCAGCCATGAGATCAAGAACTCTGGGGAGTCAGTGCTATTCCCTGTTAGAAAGAAAAGGGAGTGTGGGCATACGTGAAACTGACAGGGGAAAATTGCCTATGATAGGACTGGGCTTAGATGTGCAGGTTCATCATCATTAGTGGAAAAACAGAAGCAGCCAAGGAGCCCTGTTCCGTCTGACGCTTTGTCAACAAACGCCTTCTGGATTCAACGCAGGAGCCAGGGTCAAGTAGAATTAAATCATTGTATTCAGTTTCACATGCATTCAGAAGAGTTCTTACATCTTTTGTAATCTAATTCTGTTCTCTGGCTCATGGCGAAAAGGATGCTTGTCCCCACTCCTTGCCGGTTATACAGAACAAAGGCTACAGGAAGAGAGTTGTAAAACTCGAACCCTCGCGCGCCTCTGTGTGCCGGATGCTGTGGGATGTCTAACTAAAGACTTCAATTCCCAGGAACCACTGCTCTTAAAGCTATATGGCAGTTCTGCTTAACTACAGTCTCCAACGCTGGCTGGGGGCAGCACAAGCCCCAAACCATCATTGATAATTCCAAAGGCTACCCGGGAACCAAGATGAGAGGCACACTGCTCAGGCTTGCCTCCCAAAAGGATACTTGTTGATTGGTTCTGAGTAGGGATGGGCATGAACAGAAATACGAACTGAAATTCATCACAAACCATTCACAGTTCCTGGTTCGCAAGCCTCGCTTCATGCGATTGCGTCTCCCACAAACTGCCCATGAACCAAAATGTTTTCCACTAAGGTTTGTGAGAGCGGTTTGTGGGCCAGTCATGCTGGCACCAGTGAATCAATTGTCCAGGGAATAGGGGGATGGACTTCTGCAACCCTGCCAGCAACTGCTTGCAAGTGGATTTTGCCATTTCACACAGTTAAATCCAGTTGCAAAGTGCATTGAAATTGGATTGAAAGTGTATTATTTAATGTGTGTGAAAGTGCCCCAATAGTGGCCCTCCAAAGCTTGATCGGCAGCTCTGGCTGCCAACAAGAGACCTCCCATTTTGCTCTATGACACAGTCCTGATTCCTGAACCTGTGGCTGTGACTTCCCCAGAAAGCACTTTCCTGGGGGCACCTGCTCTGGGGGGACTGCCACTTGGGCCCCCCACAACCAATCCTCACCAAAATTGGAGGGAATATAGAGGGGCATCCCAGGGAGGTCCTCTGTAAGTTTGATGTCTCTAGCTGGCAGGGGGTCCATTTGACACACTTCTAAGAGAGCACTTTCCTGGGGGTTCCTGCTTTGGGGGGCTGTAATCTGCCCCCCTAAATCCAATCCTCACCAGGGCAGTTATAGGAGAGGGCAGTTATAGAGGACAGTTATAGGAGAATCAACTGGAGACTCAAGTGAGTTTGGGATCTGTAACTCACAGGTGGGCTGTTCTACTGCACCATGAACCAGTTTGTTAAACAGAAAGGTTCATGGAGGTTCATGGTTTATGAAGCCCCACAAACCATGAACCTCCATGAACCTCAATTTTCCCAGTTAGTGCTCATTCCTAGTTCTGAGCTCCTCAAGCAGATGGCAATAGGAAGCTTTACATCTGCTTGAAACAGCACCTGTGCTGAAAGGATTAAGCATCAGTGCTGAGAGACTGCAGGAAGGTGGTAGAACCAAGGCCGCTGTGTCACTGCATCAGCTTAGAACTAGGCACTAGTAAGAGAGCTCAGAACTGAAATCAGATAGACAATTGGCTCTGACCTTGGAACCAAGGAAGTTGCAATACAGTGAGCCATACCTTTTGCTCTGTTTGGTAGTGGTAAAATGAAACTCAGCAGGCCTTCAGCATAACTAGTTTGTTGTCTCAGAGCACAACTAATAACAAGAACAGGAAGATCCACCCACTTCAGCAACTCTCCAGAACTATAGAGGCTGAAGTAGTCTGAACAACCACAACTGAAAGGCACAATACCCTCCTGATACACAAACATCTTTCACAAAGTGCTATTGAGAATTGCAAGGCTCTGTTAACAAGATGCCTTCAGGAATTTCACGCTGAAACTGAGGGCAGCCAGGAAGAGGTTCTTTCAGTCAGGCATGTGCATAGCTAAACCTTCTAAAGATGCAGGAGTGCCTGTATTTGGGCTGGCACACAGCAGAGGCCTTGTGGGAAACAGCCCTTTTGAAATCCAAGATCGTACTAATTCACACTTCCAGACTTCTGGCTCAGAACTGAGGGCAGCCAGGGAGTGGAAGGGATTCCTTCAGTAAGGCAGTGTTTGTCAAGCCACACCTCCAGGCTTCTGTCCTCAGAACAGACAGAAGGGGGGGGGTTCTTCAGTCAGGCAGGCTGCAGTGAAAGCCTTAGAAAACAGCCAGTCTGAATCTAAGGCTTCCAGGTTTCTCCTCCCAGAGTTGACACAGCCAGGAAGGGCAAATGTGCCTTTCTTCAGGCTGATGTGTAGCCAAAGCTTTTGAAAAGAGCCAGTGAATGTGAGGCTTTGTCAGACCATACCTTGCCAGGGAGGAAGGAAGATGCCTTTCTTCAGGCTGGTGTGTAGCCAAAGCTTTTGAAAAAGAGATCTTTGGAATCCAGCTCTATCAAATCATGCCTTAGGGTAAATGGATGACAGAAAGAGCAGGCAATTCTGTTGTGTGATTCCCCCAGGCAGATAAGGCACAGATAATGGATGTTTATCAGCACCATTTTAAACCCACAGCACAATCCTGAGAAGACCCCTTTTGAGCCAAAACAAAGTGGAAAGCCAGAAACTTTTCTTCTTTAAATATAGTTTACTCCTCACTAAAATGACAAAAAAGTTTTTTTGAGAGAAAGAAGTCTCCTCAGCCTCAAGAATGAGGTGAGGGAAAAACAAAGAACAGCAATGGAGATCCTCTATTTGCAGCAGCAAAAAGAGAACTAGCACCCCACCTCCAGGTCATGTGATGGTTTTGGTGGGAAAGTACCAGAGGGAGGAGGCACATGCCTGGGTCCACTAGAAAGCTTTGGAAATCTTTTCTGTGGCTGTCCTGCACATATGCAGTCCCAATGTGGGATTGCACAGAAGCTACAATGATTAATGTCTAGTTAGGCCCACAGAGGGTTTAGTGCTTTCTGAAGCTGTTGCTCAGGAATACCTGTACAAAGCTCTATTCTGTAACTGTAACAGAGAATTCAAGATGAAGATTGTTAAAAGAAAGGAGTGGGAAACTACAAAAAGTAGTGGATCCTCCATTTGCCTAGAAGATTATGGTATGTCTCAGATATCAAATAATATGATCAGAAGTCCTTTTGAATACAGAGATTCTGGTTATACTAGTATCTAGCTGTCCATTTTGGCAAAACAAAATTTGAGTCCAGTGGCCACTTTAAGACTAACAAAGTTTTATTTTAAAGGTGCCATTGAACTCAAACTTTGTTTTGCTGCTTCAGACCAACACAGCTACCCACCTGCATCTATCTTTTTGGCAAAGTAATTGTAAAATTATTTCATAGGTATTTGATAATCCATTATGCACCCTTATTGCTTACTTTTTCTTTGATGGTTCCATTCCGAAGAATGATGCAGTTTCAAAAAACTGAGAAGAATTGATCTGGCTCAGAAATGAAGAAGCCACAGAACCGTATCTTCCTTTCCGACCTTAAAAACAACATGAGCAGATGTATGCATATGGTCCATTCATGAAATAACAAATGCAAATTACAGTTGACAATTATGACCTTCTGTGCAACTGATTTGATACTTTGATTATTTTTAATAAAAGTAATATTGTCTATTTTGCTTCTATCCTACTTCAAAATTCTAAGTGTACCCAAACACTAGATTGATGCTTCTAATGCAGAAATGAAGTAGATGAGTCTTAGCTGTTATGAAGACCTCACTCTTTTCCCTCTCTCAGATGCAGGATTTCCCCTCCATTTTTATCTTCCTTTCTGACTGAGCAGCCCTTTTATAAATTTCCTTAAAAAAAAAAAAAAGATCTATGGCTATCCCACATTATCACACTATTGTATTTTTATGCTGACTCAACCCAGGAATGTAAGGGAAGATACAAGATCACCTTCTTAAACTTCTGAAATGGTACTCTAGAGGCTTTATAATGTTCAAAAAATAAAATATTTTATTCAACATAGAGGGGAAAGGGTCAGGGTAAAATGTCTGAGGTAAATCAATAAGAACTCTGAGGTAACTTATATTTTCACAAACTACAGTTCATATGTTTCCTACAATTGAGAGTTTTAAACTTTTCACTCTTAGAATCTTTATGATGAGAGGCTTTTGCTTCAATGTTTCCTAAACACTCCAGTATACTTCCTTGAGATTAACTGACTCTTCAGGTTTCAGAAGGCAGGGATACACTACCAAGTACCCAAATTCATTCTCTAAACAAACCAGGGATCACTCCACTCTGAGCCAGCTCCTTTCCAACTGGGCAGGGAATCACTTCTCAAACTAGAAGATCTATCCCTTTTTCTGGCCCGAATGCAGGTATTCACCGATCCTCCCAGTCCTCCTTGCCAACCTGTCCAGTCCTCAGTCAGTGTTAAACTGTTCAAATTCTCAGTCAGAGCTAAACTGATTTTTTTTCAGCAGTAATTTCCCAAGTCTTTCTGCCCAACTGATGCTAACCAATGAAATCCCTTTGAGCAGCCTGCCACTCAAGGCTCTCTGGCTCTGTGAGGCATTAACCCTTCACAGTCAGTCACATATGTTTACAGCACTTACGAGCTTTTAAAGCACAGTCCGTCAAAGCTGCAAATACAAAATATTATTTAATTTTCCCCCAGCAATGCAGTCTACAAGACAAACATAAACAGTCTATAGTGCTGGGAAAGTCCAAAAGATCTGGTTTTCCAAAGATTTTCAGCTCAGTTTCAGCCATTATGCTCACTTGTCTATTCAGTGTGGGAGAAAACTTATGAGGGCCCAGTTATACATTATGTTTTCCACAGGGATACCCTGCTTTGAGTGGTATGTCCTAAAGTACCATACTTCACAGATGTGTGTGGACTAGAGATGGGCACAAATCAGCTCATGAGCCAAAATTCAGGCCGAACATGGGCTGGTTCGGGGCTTGGGAAGCGATGTTCAAGGAAGACACGCTCCCTGAACATTTACCAAAGTTCAGTCTGCTTGGCTCTTCAGGATTGTTCAGTCTTTCTCTGCAGGCCCAGCTGTTTTGGGCTTCCTCTTATCGTCCCTTTACATGGACTGTGCCAGGGAGCCCAAGACAGCTGGGCTAGCTTAAAGGAGGGGGTGAAATGCCACCTGGGAGACACTTTACCCCCATATTTAACCCTCTGGTTTGCTCCCCCCCCCCAGAAGTGGAGAGAAAAACCAGAGAGTTAAATGAAGTCCCTTCCCAGGAGATTCCCCCCCTACTGGTCCCGGTGGGTCTGGTGTGGGAGCAGGCAGAAGTTCCACAGAACAACCAGGCAGAGGGGACCAGGTAATCACTCGCAGTACAGGTTCAAGCAGGAGTGTAGTGAAGAGGCAGTCCAAGGATCAGGTATCCGGAAAGGGGAGTCGTCAGTCAGTCCAAGAGTCATGGGTCCAGAAGTCAGGTGGTCCAGTGTTCAGTCCAGGTTCAGAGCAACAGAGGTTCCAGTCAGAAAGTCAGGAGACAAGGTGGATGGTAATGCAGCTGTGGTATATGCTGCGTCCACAATGAGAAGCTTCCCCCTTCCTGGATTTGTAGCTGACTCTCCATGGAGGCCCATTTTAAACCTTTGCTGTGCCTGACTGAAGGAACCTTCCCCTAGCTGTCCTCAGGTCCACAGTGGAATCTGTGAAGGCATGGGTTCACACTGACTTCAGAGCCCATCGCAGTGAGCGTTTGATAGATCTCAGACACCTGTTGCCAGATGAGTACTTGCAGGGATGCATGCCACAATTAGCTGCAACTAACCAGCCCATGGAGACTCAGTCCTGGACTCTGTACATGTGGTCCAGACGTCTCGACGACACCGGGGCTGAAGTCGGCTTTTCCCATGGAGCCTTGATAGCTTATAAGAGGATTGCGGACATGGGGAGTGCAATAGTAGTGGAGGTATCCAGTTGCACAATATCAAAAACAGGATCAGTAACCTGTGGCTGTTGTTGTACAACAGAGAGACCTAGGGAATGGGCCATTCGTTTGACAAGGTCTGCATAAGAAGTGAGATTGTCAGATGGTGATATAGGGAGGTCCTCCGCGACAGCTTGGTTAGAAGACTTGTGGTCAGAGGAGCTTTGGATTTCCGAAGTCTCTGAGTCAGATTCAACATCTCCAGAGTCAGAGCAGCCCTGTTCGGGTATTTGTACTGGAGTAATCTCAGGTTGACTAGTTAAAACCTTTGGTGGAATGACTTGGGGGGTGGGAGGACCTAGAGGTTCTGTTTGATGGTGGGAAGGATCTTCAGCTGGAGGTCGAGACAGCGATGCTGAAGGTCTCAATTTATAGTGTGACCTTGATCAGTGAGCAGAGTAGGTCGAATAGCAATCCCAGTCGGAATAGCCCGCAGGAGTCAGCCATGGCATGGATGGTGTATAATTGCCGTAGAGGTATCTCAGTTGGCGTTGATCCCATGACACTGGTGGTGGTGGGGGGATAAAGACTCTGGGGGATTGACTTCTGGACCGATCACGTCTTGGAGACAAAGGAATCTTCGTGAACGGTCTCTAAAAACTCGCTCATCGATATCGATAGTATTGGCATGCAGACGTGGAGGTTGACACTGCGCGTTAGAAGGAATGTGTCAATTCCGACCCGTATCGACGTTGGGAGCTTCCGAAACTGTCGATGTTGACGATGGAGAAGGAGAGAGTGAAAGCTCTGCACCCGTGTGGTGACTTAGGAGCTCCACATTCTCGATGTCGGAGTAGGGACGCTCCAGTTGTTGAATCAGAAAGTCCAAAATTGAATTGTAGATATTGGTGGAGGGGTGGGCGTCTCCAATATCGATGGAGTGGGGGGTACTATAGGGGCATCACGCAGTGCGGACACCGCTACTTTCACCTTCTTTTCCGCTTTGACGGGCTTAGAGGAACCCTTTTTTGCGGACGTCTCCTTACTTGTCTTGGGTCTCTTCTTCACTGGTGTTGAGGCGGAGGATTGTGCCTTCGATGCCGGAGGCTTCAGCGTTGGTTGAACGATGTCAGAGGCAGGCCTCGATACCGGAGCCATCGAAGTCGAAGGTCTCTCAGAGTCCATCGTTGTGGAAGGATTTAGAGCTGATTCAAGGAGCGCCACTTTGAGGTGCGCAGCTCTGTTTTTTCGGGTTTGGTTTGAAAATCTAGCACAGTGCTGGCAAGAGTCTGTGAGACTCTTCCAAACACAAAATATAGAGGGTGTGGTGGTCAGGCGGTGCGAGTTTACTACCGCAACGTTGACACCGGTTAAAAAAGCCCCACTTTTTCTCCATAGAATAAGAAAGTAATGGAGAAAGAAGGGGGGGGAGAGAGGGAGCAGGTAGAGCCCGAAGGCCAAGCTGAGGTAAACGGAACTTTCCCCCCTCAGGAAAAATATAGTCTTTTTTTTTTTTTGTAGATAACAAAGAAGTAACACAAAAAAAGTAGATAAGTAAGGAAAAATCCAAAGAGCCGTGAGGCAAATAGCCAGAAAATATCGAATTGATCAGACTGACGGAGAAAAGGTCTTTCCAACGTGGTGGTAAGAAAGGAACTGGTAGGATGTCTGCGCCCACCCCTCTGGGCATGCGCGGTGGGGTTCTTGCGCATGCTCGAGGGACTGGGCGCGAAAATCCATTAAAGAGCTTGCAACAACGCCGATCGATCCAGCGCGTGCGCACTAGATCCCATGGGTGTGAAGCACAGAGACCACATCAAAGATCCGAAGCTCTTTTGTCTAGCCCTATTCTGCCGGCGTGGCTGTGGCTGCTGATGGTAGGGTTGCCACGCTGCAGTGGGCATTTGAGGATACTGCTGGTAAGTGGGCCTATAACCCTGGTAATGGGGGTACCTGGAAAAACCAAATCGATTACCCGTATTTGTCCAATACCTCTGTTTAGATTATTGTTGGGAAATAAAAGCAGAGATGCCCAACGTCTTGGCCTGTAACTAGTACATCCTCAATTTCTGCAGAACATCATCGGTCTGGTCACTAAATTATTCATGGTCCTCAAAGGGGAGATCCTCCAATTTTGCCCTTATGTCAGGGGTTAAAGTAGAAGCCCTGGGCCAAGAGTGGTGTCTCAGGACAAGGGCAGATGCCATTGCTCTACCATGACAGTCTGCATCATGGCGGGAAGCATTTAATTGTTGTTTACCCAATGTCTTTCCCTCAGTAACCAAGGCCATGGCTAAAGGACGCTTGTCCTCAGGTAGGAAGTCAAGGAACAGAGCCAGCTTTTCCCAGAGTAGCATCTGATAGCTGCTCATAATAGCCAAGTGATTGACTACTCTAAGGCCAACAGCCCCAGAAGAATATATTTTGCACCCCACTGTGTCTAATTTCCTCCCTTCTTTGTCAGAAGGAGAGGACCTAGACCCCGAGTGAGCTTTGGCTTGGGAACACCTCAGCCATCAGTGAGATAGCCTTGGGGTGTTGAAATAAAAATGCGCAGTCAGTATCTTTGACATGATAAAGGCTTTCAAGTTTTCTTGTAGAGGCTGGCACCGAGGCAGGTCTTCCCCAGGCAGCTGAGATGACCTCCTAAATGCCTTGTAAGAAGGGTAGGGACACAGAATCTCCTTCTGGATCAAAGAGTACTTTCGTGAGTGGGTCCTTAATCTGTGGCTCAGTGGCTAAATATTCCAGCTTGAGAGCCTTAGCCATTCGAATCAGAAGTTCAGCATAAGGCTTGTTGTTCTCTGTAGTTCATCATCGTGTCTTCTGTGCAGTCCCATATGGGACTGCCTGGAGGCAGGCCTGCCGCGGAAGAACCTTTCCAGAGCTTTCCAATATTCTAAGAATATTGAGTCCCCCTCCCCTTGCAGAGGAGAATTGTGAAGCGATTTCCCGCCCATTTGGTTACGTGACGAGGTGGGGGAGGCATCTCTACCTCAGTCCTTTTTTCGCTGCCGTGAAGAAGGGACCTGTCTTTCAGAGCTTAATAATCTCAGAAATAAAATTACCACAGAAGTTCGAAAACAGTTTGGAGTCATCATGGCTCTTTTCAAAAAGTGTCAGGCTTGTGGCACGAAGATAGCGATAACGGACGACTACTTGAAATGTCTCCTCTGCCTGGGTGAGAGCCATAACACCTCTTCTTGTGAGGTTTGCAGTATGTTGACCACAAGGAATAAAAGGGACAGGGGCTTGAAGCTTAAGGCTGCCCTCTGGGAGCAGGCACTAGCAGCCAAGCCTACCACATCAAGTCAGGCAGCCCCGCAGAAAGCCTCTTCCAAAAGTGATACCACTTCCCATACGCTGAAACAAAGTTCGGCAGGGATAGCGTGTAAGCAGTCCGTTTCCGTCCAACCGCCAGCAAAAAAAAGCAAAGGCGGATACGTCCAGGACCCTGAAGTTGCCACTCATAGGGGCTCTGTCTGCAACGCCTTCTCCGGCATTACGAACGGATTCCATCCCAGCGCCTACCACAAGTCGTGATACGCTCGACGTCATACAGCTGCCCTTGATGTCAGAACATTCAACATCACTGCCTGCCACTTCGACGTCGAGGCAATCAAGGTCCACCCGACATCGAAGCCCGGGCTCTCAACATCGACGGCCTTCGACGTCGAACTCAGACGACTCCGCTCGAGGTCGACGTAACTCACCTGTTTTGCTGCCAGACGACGTCAACGACACCAGCCTCCTGGACTCCCGCAGATAACATGGTTGCACTTACCTGTAACTGATGTTCATCGAGTGTCTTTTGGGCTGGCACACATGGGACTACCTGGTGGCAGGCCTGCCGCAGAAGAACCTTTCCAGAGCTTTCCAATATTCTAAGAGTACTGAATCCCCCTCCCCTCGCAGAGGAGAATTGTGAAGCGATTTCCCACCCATTTGGTCATGTGACGAGGGGAGGGGGAGGCACCTCTACCTCAGTCCTATCCTGCCGCTGTGGGAATGGATAACTCGCCACAGCGGGGAAGGAGGGAGGGATGTGTGCCAGCACAGAAGACACTTGATGAACATCAGTTACAGGTAAGTGCAACCATGTTTTCATCATTGTGTCTTCTGTGCAATCCCACATGGGAGATTAGCAAGCTAAACATAAGCGGAGGCGGGTGTGGGCAAAAGTGTTTTATGTGCACAACAATTGTAACCCTGCATTACCCTCAGTAGCATCAGCTCGAGAATCAACCTCAATCGAATAATGCTTTATGAATGTCAGGGGAGACGATCAAGTTGCCGGCTTGCAGAGATCCTTGTGCTGTACAGACGCATGAAAAACCGCAGAAGTTGCTTGGGCTCTTGTCGAGTGTGTTCGAATTGGAAAGGGGAACAGTAAGTCAGCCGCTGTGTAAGAAGCGTGAATGACTGAGGTCACCCACCTAGATCTAGGCTGCGAGTATGCACCTTGACCCTTCTTGGGTCCAGAAAAAACACAGAGAAACAACTGTGCGGAACGCCTGAACTGTGATGTGCGTTGTAAATAAAACAATAAAGTTGTTCGTAAATCTAACGTGTGTAATTCCGTCTTTGATTTTTAGATCAGACTTCGGGGGTCCAAGTTACGGCCCTGCAAAGAAGATGCCCCCAAGAAAGTATTTTTTGGGGAAATGTCAGGTACAGGTTCAAAAGTGTATAGAATGGACCCCGTGCACGCTGCACACACCAAATGCACAGGAAACCGCAATCTGCTGCCCGCTCCCCTATAATGTCTCCAAGTGGGGGGCAAATTACACTTCTGGGGTTCCAGTTACAGACCCCCCAAAATGCCTCCCCAGTGCTTTCTCTGGAAAAGACAGCTGCAATTACAGGAGTCTATGGAATGGCTCAGGAACAAGCCAGTGACACCAAATTCACAGGGAAACTTCATCTGGGCACCCCCCCCTCACCGAACACTGGGAGCAAGGAAAGCATCCCCCCTACTCTTGCAGCCCCCCTCCAAGTCTCCAAAGGCAGGTTCTGAATGACAGAAAGGCAGACATCAACAAGGGCTCCCCACAGTAACCCCATAACAGCTTGGCAGGCATCCTAGCCACACCACATGAGCATGGGAAGCTTGCCCACAACTCTCACAGTCTGCCCCTCTAGGCTGAAACATGTTTCCATTCCTTTGCAGCATAGAAGAATTCACCGTAGTTGATGGATGTGTTCTGGACCTGTGTGTTTCAGTAAGTGAGCTGGTTTGTGCCAATCTCTAGTTGGGATGAAAGGAAATGGGGACATAAGAGGAGGAGGAGGAGAAGAAGAAGAAGAAGATATTGGATTTATACCCTGCCCTTCACTACCCAGAGGAGTTTCAGGGCAACTTACAAACTCCTTTCCCTTTCCCTCCCCACAGCAGACACCCTGTGAGGTAGGTGGGGCTGAGAGAGCTCTGACAGAAACTGCTATTTTTCAAGAACACCTGTGCCAGAACTATGGCTTGCCCAGGGTCATCCAGCAGGTGCAAGTGGAGGAGTAGGGAATCAAACCTGCTTCTCCCAGATTAGAGTCCACGCACTTAACCACTACACCAATGTTGGATCAGGCCAATGGCCCATCTAGTCCAACACTGTGTCACACAGTGGCCAAAAGTACCAGGTGCCATCAAGAGGTCCAGCAGTGGGGCCAGGACACTAGAAGCTCTCACACTGTTGCCCCCCCTCCAAGCACCAAGAATACAGAGCATCACTTGCCCCAGAGTTCCTATCTATACCTTGTGGCTAGTAGCCAGTGATGGATCTCTGCTCCATATGATCTAATTCCTTCTTCAAACCATCCATGCTTGTAGCTGCCACCACCTCATGTGGCAGTGAATTCCATGTGTTAATCACTCTTTGGGTGAAGAAGTACTTCCTTTTATCTGTTCTAACCCGACCGCTCAGCAATTTCATGGAGTGCCCACGAGTTCTTGTATTGTGAGAAAGGGAGAAAAGTACCTCTTTCTCTACCTGCTTTATCCCATGCATAATCTTATAAACCTTGATCATGTCACCCCTCAGCTGTCATTTCTCCAAGCTAAGAGCTCCAAGTGCTTTAATCTTTCTTCATAGGGAAAGTGTTCCAACATAACATTCTAGTTGCCCTTTTCTGCACTTTTCCCAATGCTATAATATCCTTTTTGAGGTGTGGTGACCAGAACTGTACACAGTATTCCAAATGAGGTTGCACCATTGATTTATACAGGGGCATTATGATACTGGCTGATTTGTTTTCAATTCCCTTCCTAATAATCCCCAGCACAGCATATCATAACAATCATAACAACCTAATGCTAATACAGGTTTGGGCAGAATTCCATAGCAGGGCAATGCTATGTGTCAGAGAAGATGGAAGCAGTTCTGATTTAATTACTTTATGTAAGATACCTAAGGGATCCTTAAAATCAATTAAATAAATAAACAGACCAGGAATCCAAACAGAATATTTGTGACACCATAAAGAGTAACGGATCTATGGCATAAGTGCCCACATTCTAGTCTGCAAAAGTATATGGCATAGTAAATTGGTTAAACTTTACAGTGCCTTTTTGGTTTTGCTGCAACAGACTAACACAGCCATTCGTACATCACCATGAACCTCACCTCAGAAACAGAACATTTTTATGAACCTTGCTATATATGTACTATATAATATAGATTATACATTATTCTTAAAATGAATTTACTTACTGAATTGTAATCCTTCACTTGCTTTGATTATGTTAATAAATGAACCAAGAATTCTGCAAAGATTCATTGCAATGCCCATCTGATGTACAGGAAATATTTGCATTTTCTTATTTTTATCCAAAAACTCTAGCCCTCTTTTCATGCTTAACTGAAATAAACTTCCAAGATACTCAACATCATTTTCTGATATTACTGAAGAAATGCTTTCTAGCCATGTCTTGACATATGGATCCCATCCCAGATCAACTGGGTCCTGTTAACAAATAAAATAAACAGATTTTCAGACATTTATTCTAGTTATTTACACACTTCTTGTCTTGATGCTGCTCAT
>NW_015162576.1:156356-162815 GCF_001447785.1 Gekko japonicus
ATGGGAAATTAGGATTGCCAATTAATCAAATATACCAGATATCCAAGCTTATTGCTGTGTCATGCCCTCTACCTTGAGGAAACTGTGGTGACCAAAATCTATCCTTTGGGAATGCCATGGTGCCTTTCCCCTAAGACATGGTGCTGTCCTACACAGCAGGCCAATAAGCAATTCAGTTGCTCTTGCAGCAGAGTTGCCTCCCAACAACCTGAGGCAGGCTTCAAAGGGACAGAGGCATCCACAGATGATGCCAGCTGTCAGTTGCAGTTATCAGAAGCCCAGCAACAGTCAGAGGCATTAAGCCAGCTGGCTGGAAAAGTGGGAGCAAGAAGTGTGTACCTGAAGATGTGGGGTTATGGTGGCTGGGGAGGAGACAGCTTGAGGATCGATGCTAAGGTGTAAGAAGTCCAGCACTGTCTGGAGGTATCTGGCAGCAGAAGCAGACGTAGAGAATGTGCATGCCTGTAGATGCAGGGGCATGATGTCTGGAGTGGAGGAGTTTGCCCACTGGGCAATGCTGGATAACTGAGTTTTTCAGCTATCCAAGAGTCAGATAACAAAGCTTGTATTGTACATATCAGCTATCCAATCCACATACTTGAGGCATTAAAAACACTTATGCTGTATTCATCTATTATGCAGTATATTCTTTTTAAAGGCAATTGTTACATATGAAATGACTCTCAGGACATTTTCACATTTTGTCAATGGCTCCAAAGTTCCCAAAAGTAGACAAAAATGAAGGCTAGATTTGTAAAAATGTGGTATTTAAATTCTCCTTTTATATGATAAAAATAAATTTAAAATGTTTAATGTACTAGATCACCCCAGTAATTTGCATTAATTTGATCGTTTTGTATATATAATTACTTTCAAACATGATTTGTTATCCAGCATGTGGAGTACGACTTTACAAAATTTAACAGATATAATTTTGTATCTTTTATTGATTTTTGTTCATAATACATCTGCACAAAAGACTGAAAACTACACCTATGAATTTGTGTACAAGCATGCAATAATAATAATAATAATAATAATAATAATAATAATAATAAGAATATAGATTGGATTTATACCCCACCCTTCACTACCCAAAGGTGTCTCAGAGCGGCTTACAAATAAGCATATAATAACCCCACTTTCTAGTTGAGAAATAAGGCACCAAGTCCTTAATCCGGACTAAAGCTCATACTCTATAATGCTATTATCTGGCTTTAAAATTTAGAATTATTCTTATTTTACAATGTGTGATTATACTGAGAGAGAGCAAGGGCAAAACTATAAGTTACATGTAATTCAAGCCAGTTCCCCCCCCCTTTTCTTTTTGCAGAATACAGCTATTGGGCTGGGGCTGAAATTTAAAGGGCTGGAACAGTGTTGGTGTGAGGGGCTTTCCCATCACCCCTTTCTTTTCTGGAAATTGCCTTTCCTCAAGCTGTTTTTTTATTGAAGTGCAACAAGAGGGCATTAGAGGCAATTTTGCCCAATTCTCCACCCTCACTGCCATGGCATTCTGCCCATGATGTTCTATCTAACGCAAAACCTTGTCCTGTATAACCACACCATACCTCCTCAGCTTTTAAGATCTCTTGGTAATGCTCTGTAGAGATATAAGGCTGTCACCCACCAGGAACAGAAACTTTCTTGGAGTAGCCAGGAACTATGGAAAAAGCTCCTTCATGAAGTCCATACATGTTTTTACCTAGTCTCTTTTCAGAGACAGGTGATGACTACTTTTTAATTTCATTAGGAATTTGAGATTTAGTTTGATTTTTATGTTACTTGTATGGTTTTAAATGATTGTTTTTGGCTGCTGTAATTGGATTTATTTTATATTTGTATTTTTGTTTGGAAACTGCCTTACAAACTCTTGTTGAAAGGTGATCTAGAAATGCTGCAAATCAATAACTAGAAGAGAGTGTAGTAGAGAAGAGTGTAGTTTCACTTGTGGCCAGTAACTATTTTAAATAGTTCATTTATTTGCTTCATTTATACCCAGCCTTTCTTCCCAATGGGAACCCAAAGGGGCTTACATTGTTTTCCTCTCCATTTTATCCATATAACAATCCTGTGAGATAGTGTAGGCTAAGAGTGTGTGACTGGCCTAAAGTCACACAGCAAGCTTCCATGACAGAGTGGGGATTCAAACTCAGGTCTCACAGTGTAGTCCAACACTCTAATCATTACACAAACCCCTGGATAGCATCCATATAACAAGAGGCATAAATTATTTTCCTCAGTTGTCATATACACATATCTACAATGAATAAAAGTTTTAAACAGGGGATCAGGGGAGGAAAAAAGGTCATGAAATGCAAGAGAGTGGTAGACCAGTCACATTTTTACACAGAGTCCACATGCATACAAGAAAATAATACCATTTGTTATTTATGAATTTTACAATGTAAAGGCCAATAAATCTTTTTAAATATCATGATGGTAAATTCTCCATTACTGGACATATTTATTTAATTCTGTTCATAGGTACTATTTCCTCTGAAAATTATTAGAGAACTGTCCCTTTTGAAAATACAAATATAATTAATCAGCTCATTTCAATTGCCATACTTGAGGATGTTAAATAAAAGGAAATATATAAAATCAGCCAGGAATAAAAAGAATAGAATCCTACTTTTTTCTTTCTTTTCTTTTTCCTTTAAGAAACCTACCACATAAACCATGGCACATCTACTAACAGTAGCAGGGCTGGCTTGAGAGAGGCTGTCTACCTCAAATACCATTCTCATTCCTGATGATAGGTAGACTCGTTCACTATTAGCAAGGCACAATGTTCTGGAGTCATCTAATGCAGAATTTAAGTTTTCTATCCACATTGGGTCTACTGGGCCATCCAAGACAACCCACTGCCAATCAATATTAGATTCATCTGTAAAAAAGTATTAACTTCAGAACTTGCTTTGTATGTAGAAAGATAACAACAAATAAAATAGAAAACAGGGCTGTAATTACCTGTAACTAAATTAAATAAGTACTTATCTGTGCCCATGTAGTTACCTATGGGGTTGCCATCCTTGAGGTGGTGATCTTGCAGAATTATAACTGATCGCCAGACAACAGAGATCAGTTTTCCTGGAGAAAATAGCTGCTTTGGAGACTGAACTAAGACATTATACCATCCTGGGCTCTATCGCCTCCCCAAACCCTTTTCTCTCCAGGTTCCACCCCTAAAATCTCCAGGAATTTCCCCACTTAGAGTTTGCAACCCTAGGTACAGACCAGCAGCAGAATGTCCTGATGCTTACTGGAGCACAAGGCAACAAACCTCTGAATACGAGTGATACGAGGCAACATCAGGGGAAGTCTTTGGCCTTGATGCCCATTTCTTGGCCCTCTAGGTTAAGTGGTTAGCTCAGGCTGCTGTGTGAAGAAAGGCTGTGGTCACGCACACTAAATAGTCCACTTTCGGTGCACTTTCCAACTGGATTTTACGGTGTGAACTGGCAAAAGCCAGTTGGAAAGTGCATCAAAAGTGCATTAAAAGTGGATTGAAAGTGGATTGTTTAGTTCGTGTGACTGCAGCCAGATGGACCACTGGTCTGATTCAGCAGGGTCCCTCTTATGTTCTTAAGGTGTTCCCTCCTTTCTACAGCATTGTAATTAAACATTGCAAAGAAGAAGACAATGAAGACGACAAAAAAGAAGAAAAAGAGTTGTTTGTATACCCCTCCCTTCATGGAGTGGCTTACCATCACCTTCCCTTTTTCTCCCCACAACAGACACCCTGTGGGGTAGGTAGGGCTGAGAGATCTCTGAAAGAACTGTGAGTGACCCAAGGTCACCCTGCTGCCTGCATGTGGAAGAATGGGAGATCAAACCTGATTCTCCAGATTAGAGTCCGCCGCTCTTAAGCACTACACCACAGCTGGCTCTAAAACCAAATCTTCTTCTTCCTTTTCTTTGTCTTTGTCTTCTTCTTCTTTCTACAGCATTGTAATTAAAAATTTGCTTAGAGACCTCCCAAGTATTCTTAGGAGACTGATACCGCAAAACGGGTCAAAATCAGCCCGGCGACACCTCCCTCCCACAGCCGGATCCCCTGCTGTCTCCTCTCGCTCGGGCCACAATCGGGCCGCAGGAGGAGGCAATCAAAAGGCCGGCCTCAGGAGCTGAACTCTGCATGCTCTTCACCAGACGAGCACGCGGAGCAAATGACAGGGGGAGGGAGCGGAGCCTGGCCCTTTACATCGGCTGGTTCCACCCCCCGCCACGTCAGGACGCATAGCGTCCTCTTCATTGCCGTCTCCCTTCTTCGGAGCGGCAAAAGAGCCCCCGCCCACCAGCGGCATTGCCGGGCAGGCGGGAGCTCCATTCTACAGCATTGTAATTAAAAATTTGCTTAGAGACCTCCCAAGTATTCTTAGGAGACTGATACCCTAATTTTAGCGATGCATCTGGCTGGGTTTAGTTTTGACCCATTATGAGTTGGCAACTAGAAACTGGTACCAGTGTTGCCTAAAACAGGAGGCTGTAAGACTTAATATAAGACTTTTCAGAAGAAACCCAAATGGGCCTTAGCCTGTACATCCTTTGCCAACACAGATGGAGAAAAACAACAAAGCTTTATTTTACAGAAAATAAAGTATTTAATAAGGTAAATATAATGCATGGATAATTTAGATATATAAAATAAAGCTGGCTCTCAAATAAAGTAAATAACCCCTGAGGGGAGGGTTGACTCCTCTTTCTCTGGACAAGATCTCAGCAGCTTCAAGGCTGCTCTTTTCTCTCACAGAGCACCTTACCACAGAACCTCCACATGCCATTTAGGAATGATGGGCCCTTAACAGGATGCTTATTTGTACCACTAAGCCAACCCCCAAACCCTATCTAAAAAGCCAAATTAAAACCTGGCTAAGCTGACTCTCCTTTCCAGAGCCATGAAATCCCTATCCCTATCTCAAAGTAAAAAGGGTTCTTCTTCTTAAGCTGAGACTGGCTTACCCCCTCCCATAGAACTCCCATGGAGTTCAATGGAATCTGATTATCTATTTACATATAGCTGTTGCCTAAAACATCTTACATTGTAATAATCAGATGACTTTTATTTATTTATTTTTTGTATTTATACCCCACCCTCCCCGCAAGCTTAAATAAAAGTATCAAAAATAGGGAGCTACGGTGGCTCAGAGGTTAAGACACTTAGCTGCAGACTGGAAGGTCTGTAGTTTGGCAGTTCGAGACCCAAGTGCTGCATGACAGAGTGAGCTCTCATCTCTGTCCCCAGCTCTTGCCAACCTAGCAGTTCGAAAGCAAGAAATTGCAAGTAGATAAATATGTACCACTTTGGTGGGAAGGTAACAGCGTTCCGTGTACCTCGACGTTTTGTCATGCTGGCCACATGACCACGGAAAACGTCCTTGGACAGCACTGGCTCTTTGGCTTGGAAACGGAGATGAGCACCGCCCCCCAGAGTAGGATTTTACTGCTTTCGAGCAAGGGAAATTCTTTATCAAAGAATAGAATGGAGCACATTTTAGTACGAATACTTAAGTAACATTTCCCCAAATGTCAAAATTTGAATGTCATAATTTGAATCCATCACTGGGAAAGGAGAGATGAGATAAGAACATAAGAAGAGCTCTGCTGTATCAGACCAGTGGTGCATCTAGTCCAGCATCCTGTCTCACAAAGTGGTCAACCAGTTCCTCTGGACAGCCAACAACAGGGCATAGAGGCTAAGGCTTTTCCCTGATGTTGTTTTCTGGCTCTGGGATTCAGAGGTTTAGTGTCATCACAGCTAGTAGCCACTGATAGTCTTATCCTCCATGAATCTATCTAATCCCCTTTTTACAGCTGTTTAGTCCTGTGGCCATCACTACATCTTCTGGAAGTGAATTCCACATTTTCATCTCTCTCTGTGTAAAGTAGTATTTCCTTTTGTCCATCCTAAACATACTGCCCATCAGTTTCACTGGATGCCCTCAAGTTCTAGTATTTTGAGAGAGGGAGAAAAATTAGGTTCTATGAAAAAAGCCCACGGTCATAAACAAAACCACAGTCATAAATGCTCACAGGAAAAAAGCCCACATGGAAAACGCCCACAGAAAAATAAACCCACATAGAAAAAAGCCCACACGGAAAGAAGCCCACATGGAAGAATAACATGTAAAGCGCCATAGATATTTATAATTGTGGACAACCATTCATTTATGAGAATGAACAGGTATTGCCTATATTTTATATTGTTATTTTAGGATTAAAACATGTCATATTCACATGCAACAATCTGTGTTGTGATTTTATCAAGTATAATTAAATAATAATTTTGCTATGTTATTAGTAAATTACTTCATTACTCTACAAAAATGGCTTGTATGAAGAGGGCTTTAATGCTCTTGAGTGTAAAGGCTTGGAAGGGAAAATGCAGGAAATAAAAGTGACCATTTTGTTATCAACAAACCTTATGAAGAAGGAAAAACAATAACAACAGAAATT
>NW_015162577.1:0-34283 GCF_001447785.1 Gekko japonicus
TCGCTGCCACAGGGAGTGGTGGCGGCTACGCGCATGGCCAGCTTGGGAATACAATGGAGCAGAGGTCCATCAGTGGCAAGGAGCCACAAGGTATAGATAGGGGCTCTGTCTTTGAGGTGCTCGGAGGGGCCAACAGTGGTAGGGCTTCTAATGTACTGGCCCCAGTGGTGGAGTGACTGATGGCACTGGCATTTCTGGCCGCAATTTGGCAAGGTGTATTGGACTGGATGGGCCTTTGGCTGACTCCAACAGTGGTGCCCATCGTGTTGTTTCGTCATGTTCGTATGACAATGTGACGGGAGACATGCAGAGCTCATCCATGTGTGGCTGTCGCCACCTTCTGCCGCACCATCTCGTGGCCAGTCTCCCCTCAGAGTTACATTAGTGGTGGGCTCGCCCTTGCTACCAACGACCGGCCTCCACCCACCAACCTTGTTGTCTGACTGTTTCTTCCGTCTGGGGGGGCAAAAACATTCAGACCAAGAAACAACAGTAACTGAGGTCTCTGCTGATAGCCAGGGAAACCCAGCTTTTTCTAGCTTTGCTGGTTTTGCAGGTTTTGCTGCAGAGCTGTCAGGGTGCAATACTGATTGGTCAGTGGGTACCCATGAACAGGATGTCTGTTGGGAGCCTGGGTCTCCAGTGTACTGTGGCTATGTTTTGTTTGTAATTCCTCAACCTCATAGGTAAAATGTGACATTGCAGTGCTAAGTTCCCCTATTTGGCTCCTAGTCAGCTGGCCCAAGATGGCTATTACAAAGAGCCTGCATATACATTAGGGATGAGCAGGTTTTCCCTATTCCATTTCTGTCTCGTTCATGAACTTCTGTGCAGTGTTTCAGTCTCCTGAACTGCATTAATTAGCAGAATTTCTCAAGTTAATGCTGAAGTTAGAGCAGGGTTCATTGGTAACGTAAAGGGAGAGAGATATATATAGATGTAGATATGTGCAATGATACGTATTCAGCCCCCACCCCCCAATCTTGATGTGATCATCTATGTATAGTATGTTGAATGAGACTCAGGTATGAATCCATACTCTGCTGTAGAAACTTACTGTGTGACCTTGGGCTAGTCACTCTCTCAGCCCAAACTACCTCAGAGGGCTGGTGTTGTGCAAATGAGATGGAAGAAGGTAGAACATGGTTGTAATCCACTTTGGGTCCCATTGGGGATAGTAGTGGGCATAAATGTTTAAATGAATAAACAAAATATGATTCCATCAAATGCTTTCCCCCCACCTGGTCAGATATGTTTTAGAAGCAACATAGTTTTGTTGTATTCTGTGATCCTTGTCTGTAAATTTTGTTCCCAACTGCTAGAAAAGTCTTCATGGAAGAAAGATGCAAGTATGCACACCTCCAGATCCCACAAGTAAGTGGACAAGAAGAATGCAGTTTCCCCTGATCCATGTGATCACAGAAGCAGGCACTAGTTGGGTGAGGAATCTGATGTACAAACAGTTGCTCTATGTAATTGTCTAGCTCAGTCCAGTGACTGGGGCTGCACACGTCAACTGAGTTCTCAACAGATGGGCAACTGGATTTAGTCTACCTTCCACCCCACCCCTCTTCCAAACAGATGATGATAAGCACAGCTGCAGTTTGGTGCAGTGGGTAGGAGTGCGGACTTTAATCTAGGAGAACCAGGTTTGATTCCCCATTCCTTCACATGCAGCTACTGGTGTGACCTTGGGTCAGTCATAAATTCTTTCAGAGCTGTTCTCTCAAGGGCAGTTCTCTCAGCCCCACCTACCTCACAGGCTGTCTGTTGTGGGGAGGGGAAAGGAAAAAGATTGTAAGCCACTCTGAGACTCCTTTGGGTAGTGAAGGGCAGGGTATAAATCCAGTCTCTTCCTCCTCCTGTCCATGCACACTGTTGGTTGAGGGCATACAGCTTAATTATTTATCTTAATTATAGTTCGCCTTTCTCACTGGGACCGAAGGCGGATTACACAAGGCGGATCCCTAGCTACTAGGAAAACAGTGATCTCACAGACTTGTTAGCCTCAGAGCCATGACAAAAATTTGTCCTGGTATCTTTCTGAAGAGGGTAGCATAAAACAAAGGAGTAATATTAAATATTTCAAGGGAATACATTGATCAGGAAAAAAAATTAAGAGGGTTGTAGGAAATGGTCTCACAAGGACCGATTCCCACCCAGGTGGGAGTGAGGAAGTTATTCCCATGTCTTCTGTCCAACCTGGCTCCTCGGCTGCCACCCCAGTTATCTCATGCTTCTCCACATGCAACTAATGGTGTGACCTTGGGTCAGTCATAAATTCTTTCAGAACTGTTCTCTCAGCCCCACCTACCTAGTTACAGGGTGTTTGTTGCGGGGAAGGGAAGGGAAGAGGAAGGGAAGAGGAAGGGATTGTAAGATGCTCTGAGACTCCTTCAGGTAGTAAAGGGTGGGGTATAAATCTAACCTCTTCTCTACTTTATCTTCTTGTAGCCAGCATTTTCATGAGGATGGTTTAATTTGATAATGTTTTCTCTTTTATTCTGAGGTTTATACTATTTATATGGAGGTTTTATATTTGATTGTTTAATTTTAAGCCATATCAGGAGTATTTATCAAGAAAAACAAGGTATAAATTTTATTCCCCCCTTTATTTCCCGATTCCTGGCATTTGGCTGCTTCTGTGTAGCTTCAGTCTGAGTAGCTTCTCTCACACCCTCATGATTATTATGCTTGAGATTTTCTTATATCAGTTATTTGCTGTTTTTATTGCTATGGTTTTTCAGATCTAATATGAAGGTATGAAGTTACCTTGCTGGTTTTCTTTGTTTTATTGATATTCTTTTCTTGCTGAGATGGGAAGCCACCTTAGAATCCTGTGCGCTGAGAAATGTGAGAGAGAACTATGTTAAACAGGTGGGACATGCAATAAAATGTAGTAGATTCTTTTGTGGTTAGTTTTCATTAGCATTGTAATGTTTTAGGGTCCTCAATTTTTGACAAGACTGTATGCAGGTTTTATAAAGGGTTATTCCTGGTTTCAGTGTTTTATTGTTGCTGCTAATCCAAATGGATGGGAGGACAGGAGATTGATCGAGCTTTCGTTTCGGAACGGCGCATGCGCGCGACTCTCTGGTCTATTCTCGCTTTGTTTCGGGAACGGCGCATGCACGCGACTCTCAGTTGTCGTCTCCCTGTGTTTCACGACGGCGCATGCGCGCAGCTCTTAGGTTTCGTTTTGCTCGTCATGCGCACCCTTGACTTCCGGTTACAAAACGCCCGATCACACCATCATGCCATGTTTTCCTGGCCTTTGATGCGCACCTAAATCGCCATCTGATCGCAAGGTACTGATCTTTCCGTGGCATCTCGGTCGTCGTGTGATCGTGCTACAGTGGTTCTTTTTGATGCGGCTCATATTTGCTGCACTTCTGAAGCGGATCTACTGGCTAGTGTGGCAGGGGCCGTAATTATGCAATTGTAGAAAGTACCAGCAGGATCTTTACCAATGAGCACATAGCCCTTTAAGAAATAAGTTTAAAAGTACCTGAATAGGCAACTGGGGTTAAGGCAATTCAGCCCGTTATTTGTGTTATACTCTGAAGAGTTGGAGAATGAACATTGTTTCCTTCTATGGTAAGACATTTAAGCGCTTGAGCAATTTCGGTTTCCATTTGTATACTGAAATAACATGACATTGCAACAGTGATTTAATTATGTATAAGCTGTTTATTGTAAAAATTTATTGTAGAATATGTTGAATCCGTATGGAAGGTCTATGAACTGATGAAGACAACTAAACATATGTAGTAAGTCCGGGAGACGGTGGCTTGGTATATTTCTGGATGAAACATTGTATTGAAATAATTAAAAAATGTATTTAATAGGTATGTTGATGTAAGAAGAAGTTCTCACGAAACGGAAGATACTCCGGAGAATTTCGTCCATCACCTGTAACAACATGAAAACATTATAAAGTTGTTATTTTGTATTTCTGTATATTGATGCTTACAAAATTTTGAATAGATATACACATTTTTGCAGTATGTTTGTTTATATCTGTTCTCAAGCACAGCAGAGTATGGCCGGGCTGCTCCCTCCTCCCTCTGAGATGTGTTTTACTTTCCCAACAGCAAAATGATCAACTCAATAAGCATGAAAGCACAACAGCAGGTAGAGTACTTTACCTCTGCAACTGGGAAGGGATTAGAGCAGTGCTCACAAAGGAGGCAACCTCATGGGAGGCCAAAATCCCAGGGGCACCTGCCTCTGTCATGCAAATGTCTTGGAGAAAGAGCTGCTGCTGGTACTTCCGGAGGAGGTTCACAGAGGCCATTTATCAGTCGATCGGGTGGATGATACCCCCTGCGTACCAGGGAGAGTGGTCAAGGGCCCTCTGATCACCATTTCCCCCGCAGGGAAAACACTGTTGTAAAAGGAATGAAGTAAAAGTGTGGGCAGACATCAGAAATGTAAATGAGAAAATAATATCCCAATCAGCCACTGTTACGTGCCGGGGACGGAGATTCATTTCAAGTGAGAAAAAATGATCCAGGAAAAAGCCATATGTGTCCATCCATTTTAAAATGAATCAAAACCGAAATGCACTTCCCTTTTGGTTTTGTTTCCTCAGGTTGAAATGAGAAAACATATTTCTGGTAACTTCTTTCTTTTCCATGCGACGACAAGAACGTTCTCAGGGATTATACCCTGGCCCACCAGGAATCCTGCTAAACCACCACAGCAGGGCAGTTGCGTTTGAGGTGGTAATTGACATTCAGCTGAGGTGATTTTCTTAGGGATTATTTAGGACAGAAATGACCTTGGTCTACCTGACTGACAACTTTGTTGCTAAATCGACAGGGCAAGAGCATCCCTGATAACCCTGGATTTGTGCAGTTGATGGGCAAAGGTCCTGCCCTTTTCTGAAATACACCAATCCCCTTTAGTCCTGCTTGATGGGTGAGTGAGCTGCAAGCAGCCAATTAGGATCCCTGGAATGTCTGGAGGAACCAGTTGGGAGGGAGTGTGTGAGAGAAAAAAGTGTAACCCTGCTAGCTCAGGAAGAACTTGCAGAGGTAGAGAGACTGGAGGGATCCTGTCCCAGGGTTTGCCCGTGTGTAAGTAAGCAGGCTAAACTAGTGAATGTGTGGGGCAGGGTTTGCACCTCCAGTGAATTAGTTGGGAGAGGACTTGTCTCAAAAGACTTTGGAAGTCTCAAAATCTCTCTCTGGGGTCCTGGTCAGCAGGCCAGAGGCAAGTCCCAGATCACAACAGGCCTGTCAGCAAGGGCTCTAAGGTTTCAGTCCAAAGTCAAAGTCGAGGGCTCAGTAGCACAGTCCAGAATCAGTGCAAGGTTACATAGCAAAGTTCCAAGAGCTTAAAAAACGAAACTGGCAAATTCATCAGCAGAATCGCAGACAAGCTGATTCCACAGTGGCTGCAGCCTCGCTGTAGTCTTCTGTAGGGAGTTTCCCCGCAGGTGTTGCTGGTTCCCTGCAACCTGACTTAGCTCCTCTTGTCATTAAGAGTACTGGCGCCCAGATCCGATGATGACTGATCTGTCTCTCTTCCAATATCTCCTTAGCACTCCTGGGTGTGGTCCATGCCCTCTACACCTGAAGGCCCTGCTGGCTCAGAGGACGGTTCCTGTGGTGGCTCAGAGTCCCTTTGGGGAGGCACTGGAAAGTCCATATCATTGGGAGAGCCTGCCAAGGTAGGGCTTGGGGGCAGGTTCTCCTCCTCCTCGGAGTTCATGACAGCAAGGTAACTGGAGGAAAAGATTGTATCTATCTTGAACCTCCTGCTTCTGAGACTTGTGTTTTCTGAGAGGACCTTCACATTTATACTGTGAATGCTGAGGGAAGGTTGAGGGAAGGCCAGTCTTCACCTTGAGAATTCACCTCAACTAGGCTACTCTGCTTAATTATCAACTCTGTTACACCTGTCTGAACCACATTCCCCTTTCCTTGGAAGTAAATAAGAATTACTGCTCTTGTTCTGTTTCCCTCACAGGAACCTGTTTAATACAGAAGCCACTTGCGTTAAGTCTGTCAGGTGGAGCATTGGGGTAGAGTAGAGACCACACTGGTTGAGCTTTACCCCATACTAAGTCTGTTTTAACATCATTTTAAAGATTGTCTTACCAAAAATGGATTCTGTGATTTGCCAAATCATTGCCTATTTTCAATTGTTCTTCTATTGCTTGTACTATCTCTTCTTTTAAAAAAAATTCAATATTTTCCAGAATGTTCTGAAATCTCAATACAAGGACTGCTCTTTCCATCTCTAAATTTATCAATGATTCTTCCATCTTATCATTCCTTAACTTTGAATCTTGTAGCTCATTGTTCAGCTCTAGTATTTTATCTTCCATCTCAGTACTAGATGTGGTAATTTTTAATGTTTCTTGTTTATTTTCTGAGATTTGTTTCTTTATTTCTTCTTTCTCTGAACAGATTTGCTGAGTTAGGGCCTCCATTTTTATTTGTATAGGTTCAATTTCATTCTTGGCTAGGGAAGGTAGTATTGTTTATACCGTTGTCTTCACTGCTTGAGCAATGCATTCTTGTATTAAAATTTTAAGTCCTTTATATTTATTTGTGCAAGGCTCATTGTCGCAGTTTTCAACTGACTAGTTTGTCCTGTTGTTGTTTTTTGTCACCTTGCTTATTTCATGCGAAATGCTGGCCTGGATGAATCACAAGCGGGAATTAAGATTGCTGGGGAAAAGATCAACAACCTCAGATATGCAGACAATACCACTCTAATGGCAGAAAGTGAAGAGGACCTAAAGAGCCTCTTGCTCAGGGTAAAAGAGGAGAGCGCAAAAGTGGGCTTGAAGCTCAACATCAAAAAAACTAAGATCATGGCATCCGGCCCCATCACTCCTTGGCAAACAGAAGGGGAAGTCATGGAAGTAGTGACAGACTTCACGTTCCTGGGATCCCAGATCACCGCAGACTGTGACAGCAGCCATGAAATTAAAAGACGCCTGCTCCTTGGGAGGAAAGAGATGGTGAACCTAAACAGCATGATAAAAAGTAGAGACATCACCCTGCCAACAAAAGTCCACATGGTTAAAGCAATGGTATTCCCAGTAGTCATGTATGGCTGTGAGAGTTGGACTATAAGGAAGGCCGAGTGCCGAAGAATAGATTCTTTTGAACTATGGTGCTGGAGAAGACTCTTGAGAGTCCCTTGGACTGCAAGAAGATCAAATCAGTCAATCCTAAAAGAAATCAACCCTGAATGTTCCCTGGAAGGCC
Source organism: Gekko japonicus (assembly GCF_001447785.1). NCBI lineage: Eukaryota > Metazoa > Chordata > Lepidosauria > Squamata > Gekkonidae > Gekko > Gekko japonicus. The sequence continues at coordinate 7,230 of NW_015162577.1, forward strand.
AGATAATAAAACTGAAGCTCAAATACTTTGGCCACCAAATGAGAAGGGAGCACTCACTGGAGAAGACCCTGATGCTGGGAAAGACTGAAGGTCAAAGAAGACGGGGACAGCAAAGGATGAGATGGTTAGACAGTGTCATCGATGCAACGAACATAAAGTTGAGCAAAATTCAGAGGACGGCGGAAGACAGGAGGGCCTGGTGTGACCTGGTCCATGGGGTTGCAAAGAGTCGGACTCAACTGTGCGACTGAACAACAACAAAGTTTGTCCTGGAGATGTAAGCGAGGCTTTTCTGGTTCCAGTGGTTCCACTGCTTCCTGTAGCCATTTTTATTTTTATCTTGAGCTCTCTTTGGGTTTTTCAGAAGTTTCCTTTTTATCCTACTATCCTACTTGGCTATTCTATCTTAACTAATCCTATATACTACTAACTAATTCTACTTGTCCACTTTGTTGAACCCCCTAGTTTGCTTAAGAAGCCTCTCTTTTATAATCTATGTCCTATAGCCTCTGGCCTACAACCTATACTTATAACCTACACCTATAGTCTATAACCTAGAACCTACCTAGAACCTGTATTTCTACTTTAGGGTCTTCCCCCCACCTTCAGATCTATTATATATACAATGCCAAAAAGACAAACAGGAATACAAGTATGACTGGAAATGTGGGTGGTGCTAATCCTCTTATTTCTTCTTGTCGGTAGTGTTGATCCTTCTTCTTCTTCTTCTTCTTCGTCTTCTTCGTCTTCGTCTTCGTCTTCGTCTTCGTCTTCGTCTTCGTCTTCGTCTTCGTCTTCGTCTTCGTCTTCGTCTTCGTCTTCGTCTTCGTCTTCGTCTTCGTCTTCGTCTTCGTCTTCGTCTTCGTCTTCGTCTTCGTCTTCGTCTTCGTCTTCGTCTTCGTCTTCGTCTTCGTCTTCGTCTTCGTCTTCGTCTTCGTCTTCGTCTTCGTCTTCGTCTTCGTCTTCGTCTTCGTCTTCGTCTTCGTCTTCGTCTTCGTCTTCGTCTTCGTCTTCGTCTTCGTCTTCGTCTTCGTCTTCGTCTTCGTCTTCGTCTTCGTCTTCGTCTTCGTCTTCGTCTTCGTCTTCGTCTTCGTCTTCGTCTTCGTCTTCGTCTTCGTCTTCGTCTTCGTCTTCGTCTTCGTCTTCGTCTTCGTCTTCGTCTTCGTCTTCGTCTTCGTCTTCGTCTTCGTCTTCGTCTTCGTCTTCGTCTTCGTCTTCGTCTTCGTCTTCGTCTTCGTCTTCGTCTTCGTCTTCGTCTTCGTCTTCGTCTTCGTCTTCGTCTTCGTCTTCGTCTTCGTCTTCGTCTTCGTCTTCGTCTTCGTCTTCGTCTTCGTCTTCGTCTTCGTCTTCGTCTTCGTCTTCGTCTTCGTCTTCGTCTTCGTCTTCGTCTTCGTCTTCGTCTTCGTCTTCGTCTTCGTCTTCGTCTTCGTCTTCGTCTTCGTCTTCGTCTTCGTCTTCGTCTTCGTCTTCGTCTTCGTCTTCGTCTTCGTCTTCGTCTTCGTCTTCGTCTTCGTCTTCGTCTTCGTCTTCGTCTTCGTCTTCGTCTTCGTCTTCGTCTTCGTCTTCTTCTTCTTCTTCTTCTGTCTTCTGTCTTCTTCTGTCCACTTATTAGGTTTCCCTTCTTATTGCCTTCAATTTAAGTCATGTCTGTAGAGGTGGATACCCTTATTTTCTAAACTACAGAACTTCCAGGAGCCTTTCTTTTGATTTTCCTATTTTACCAGGAGGATCACCCAGTCCTACTGTTCCTTAGCTGAAGGTTTTCCTGTTAGCTCCCAGATTCTAATGCTCCCCCGGAAGTTTGCCGCCTCCATCTTTCCATCTCTCCCTCTCTCCTGGTGAAGACGTGTTTCCCTTTAACAATTCAACAAAGGGATAAAACAAGTAGCTGCGGTGAAGGGGAAAACAAACGAAAATAAACTGTAAGTCCACGTCAGCTCTAGACTGCTTCTTTGACCTCCCTCCAGCCCTAAATTATCAGTCTGTTTCAAAGTCTGGAGCCACCCTTAGTGGCCACTTAAGAGAGTACACCCTATAGCTCCGTTTTAAATGTGGGCTAGATGGAAGGCTCTTTAAGTATCGCAGCCACTCTTCCAAAACCAATAAGAAGAAAACAAGAGAAAAGACGAAATATCACCTTTTTGCTGGTCATATGGGTGTTAAAAGGTCACTTTCCTGGTTCTTGTCAGTCCTCTGGCCTCAGCTTGAGCTCAGCATAATCTAGCAAGCATCCATGGTAACCTCCCACCTCGGAGCAGTCTCGATGGTTGAAGTGAGCCGCCGCTCTTCTTTGTTCTCGGGATAAAGCTCCCTCCCAGACGTCTCCCTCCAGGAGATTTCTTCAGTGTAGTTGGCAAAAAAAAACCCAACCCACCTTTGGAGGTTGGGGGTACAGCATTTGTGAGAGGGTAAGTCGGAGAGCTTGCCTCTCACGCCCGCTGTTGACAAGTCCGGAACCGGATCTGACTCAGGCTTTTAACTGAGGGGTTTTGTCTTCTTAGCTATTTTATGGGCTTCTTCTGGTCTGAATGTTCTTTTCTGGATATATCATGTTTTCAATGGCTTAAGGTTTTTGTTTTGTTTATACTAATAATTTACAATGATGATACTTATACAATGATTTTTACTTGTAAACTGCCTTGAACAGTACTCTGAAGATGTGGTATAAACTTTTTCTAATTAAATAATACATTGTACCCCTCACTCAACTCCAGAGAGATGGGAGAAAGGTCATATAAAATTAAGGTAATTAGATTAGAATTTAGATTTGAGTCTCAAGTAAATTGGATGCTGTAGTGTGTAGAAAATTATGCATCTAATTACCAGCAAATCAGGAAGATGTACCCCTGGGTAATTCAGATGTCGTTCAATCAATTATTAAACTAAACAGGTAGCATTCTGCCACTCAAAATAATAATAAAAAAATCTGTCTGCTGGAAGTTTAGCCTGTAACTGCCTATAGAACCAGGAATCTTTCTACCCTGTTTCTGACATTAAATGATATGGTGGTGGAAAGTGCCATTAAATCACAGGAAATTTATGGCAAACTTGTAGAGTTTTTAAGGGAAGAGAGATTCAGAGGTCTTTTTTCCCACCAACTTTTCCCCCACCATAGAGAACAATGGGGGGATTGGGGCAACCTGTTTGGGGGGGCGTAGAATTGGACCCCCTGGTTCAATGTTCCTGAAACATGGCGGGTATCTTGGGGAGACACTCCAGCAGCTACCATGCAATTTTGGAGCCTCTCCCTCAAACCCCCTCTCCTCCAGCCCCAGAATATACCCTATGTTTTTGCCATTGACTTCAATGGCCCATAGGATATAATGGGGCCGAACTGCGGGAAGCCAATTCAGATCAGAGAATCTGATTCTGCCCGCAGCAGCCTGAAAGGGGCCTGAATGGGCCATTTTTGAAGGTGCATTCGGTTCAGACGAACCGAATGCACATCCCTCCAGTAGCCGGCTTGCTCGGGCTCTCTGCAGCCACGGGGATCCTGAGCAAGCCAAGGGAAGGGAAGGTGGTTTAAACCGCCTCTCCTTCCCTCCAGCAGCCAGCTTGCTCAGGCTCCCTGAGCAAACCAAGGGAAGGGAAGGTGGCGGAGCAGCTAGAGACATTGAGCCTCAGCTCCACAAGTAATGAGCACTCGAGCCCCGCCCCCAGCAGTCCTCGGGCCAGAGCCCCTGGAGCAGTCTTGGGAGGCAGATTGGCAAAAAGCAAAACCAAAAGTGCAGGAACTCAAGAGAACTCCAGGAATGGAGCCGGTTCCTCTTCCACAGCCCAAAATGCAACCCGCAAACCCTGAGCTTGCTTTTTCTCATTTGCGAGTCTGGCCTCCGCACTCCTTTAACGAGGCAGCCCTGAAGCTTGGGGCAGTGGGAGTTTCTTTGTACGCAGCTTGTGCGGCTGGCTGAGTGCCTCTTCTGCTTGCCCACCTCTCGCCTCTGCACCTCATCTTCTGCCAGGCATGGAGGAGCCCAGCTTGCCCGGGCTTCTTGCCTCCTGCTGCCTTGGCCCTCTGGCGCACGGGTGAGTCCCCAAAGTTTGACTCTTCCTCTACAAGTCTCTGGCGCTGGAGGTATTTGCCTCCTTTCCTCCTGCCTGCTATGGCTGCATAATTGTGAGAGATTTCTTAACATAGTGTTCCTGCCAGGGAAGCTGGGGACCCTGCCCATGAGTCTCCATTTCATCCTCACAACAACCCTGTGGAGTAGGTTGGGTAGAGAAGGGGAGACTTGGCCTGGGGTCACTCAGCCAGCAGAGTGAGAATACAAACCTGGGTCTCCCCACATCAATCTGCAACTCTGACCACTGTGCAGTGCTGCCTCTACTGATCTGGAATATTCCAGAGGTGTTGTAATGTAATGCTCAGTTTCTCAAATGAGTGTATCCCTGTCTGTTGGTCCACTTAGGAGTCTTGATCCTGGTTGTGTGGTGGGCTAGTTGTGGCAAATGGATTATTTAACACCTTCCTTTTCGTATTCCACCTGGGCAATCCACCTCAGTATCTGCAAATTGGCAAACATATTTTTTTTTGACTGAAGAATCAAATGTACTCTGGAGCTTTCATTACTCACTTCATGTGACGGGGGGGGTCTGTCTTTTTACTCCTTTGTGTACTCCTTACTCCTTGGTGAGGCAAAAACATTTGGAGGAGCATTAGCAGGGCTTACAAAGCTGCCGGACTTTGTCTCTTCAGATTTCCTAGTCTTCCTCTCTTCCAACTTCTCCAGATTCTCATTAATTCCATCTAAACATTCCAAAATACATGTAACAGTCCTGAAGGTCAAATCTATTAATTTGGCCAACATTCTTTCATCATCATGAGAGCATATATCTTCGTCATTTAAAGGAGCAGTCTTTGTTACTGTAACTTCCGGCTTTTCAGCTCTCCCTTTCTCTTCAGCTAAAATTGCATATTTATTTGAAGTTGGAATATTATATGTGACACTTTCAGGGGGAAAGTCGGCTATCTTGGTCTGTTTGTCTGCTGGAGGAGAGCTTCCTTCACCATCTCTCAGGCGTTTGGGGCATTTTCCAACACTCATTGCAGTTTTGTTTATGGCAATCAGACTCAGAAACTTTCAACAGCTGCTAAGCAGTCGAGGAAGACTCATCAGTGAAGATGTATCCGAATAGCTAAGTATCTGGCAGGGATGGGAGGAATTGATTGGGAATCCTCCCCACAAAGTTACTCAACAACTCTTCTGCTTGGCTGGAAGTTTAAGGACTCTTTTCCTTCTTCTTTTCTTTGCAGCTCCAGAAGTCAGCTTATTAATGACCAGCTGTCCAGAAATGATATAGCAGGTTATTGTGTCTTCCTGTGTTATAAAAACTTTAAAAAACTTAGTTTAAAAAACAGGAGCTCTCTTCAGACACGTCTCCCACCCTGGAAGCCGTTCTGCTTCTGTGGCAGAGCAGAACGGGTTGCCGACAGCTGTGGGGCGCTTCCCAGATGTTGTTGTCTGATAGAGCCCTTTAAATCCACCTGGCATTCACACCTATGTCGGGTCTAATTGTGCGTGTGATCGCAGCCTAACTGTGACATCTAAGAAAACCCATTTCAAAAATCCAGAAAGTGTATTCATGCCTGGAATACAGAAACAAACTGCTCAGCTCAATACTATTATGTGACCTCCAATGCATGATTTCAGAGGGGTGTGGGAGTTCAAGCCTGCCTCAGTGCTGTGATCCCTATTCCCAGGGACAGATAGAGAGGTTGCCGTTTACTCAGTGGTTAACAGCATTCTGCTCAGACACAGTTCTGTGTCGTGGCCCTGGAGGTCTCCCATCCAAGAACTCACCAGGGCTGACCCTGCTTAGCTTCTGGGATCTGGCAAGATCAGGGTAGCCTGGGCCGTCCAGCTCAGGGCTTTCCCCCCTTGGTTAAATCTCCAGGACCAGACAAGTTGCCTACTGAATGGTATAAAAGATTTTCAGATTTCTTCATTCCAAAAGTTTACCAATTGTACAATGAGATTTTTGAATCTGGCTTGTCACGATTGTTGTTATATGATGCCTCTATCACTGTGATCCTAAAACCTGGCAAAGACCATACTTGGTGTGCAACAAGACCACCAAAAAGTCTTTTGGCATGTTCAAGACCAACATATTTATTCTGGCAGGAATGTTCTTATACAACAGCCTTCTCAGGGGCCGGCCATTTAATCTTTGAAGTGTCACGATAATGCTTGGTGCTTGGGGCGGCCAACAGTGGGAGTGCTTCTAATGTCCTGGCCCCACTGGTGGACCTCCTGATGGCACCTGGTATTTTTGGCCACTGTGTGACACAGAGTGTTGGACTGGATGGGCCTTTGGCCTGATCCAACATTGGCGTCTCTTATGTTCTTATGTTCTTATGTCTTTTCTTATAGACTGAGAATTTTCTTTACAGTAGATCCACACATCTCATGGTCCACCAAGCCAAATGCACCTATGAGTGGTATTCTCACCTCCAGACCCTCACTAACAAGGCAATCCTAAGCAGAAATTACACGTTTCTAAGTCCACTGAAGTCAACAGTGTTAGAAGGGTATAACTGCTTAGGATGCCGTTGTAAACCACAGTTGTTGCCGTCTGCCCGGAACATCAGATGTCACAAATGTAGCATCTTCATATCCAGTGTAACAGCTTGTTTCAGTCAACCCTGATCTCAGGGGCAGTTCAGTGGGGAAAGAATGGAGTATAATGGATTGGATGAGGTAAATAGCACACACACAAAAAAATCACTTCATATTAGGGATGAGACCAAATTCTGAAAGTGAGCTGCTTCACTTTGAACATCCTATTTCAGTTTCATTTCCATCTTGTGAGCAGTCACAAGAAGGTAAGAAGAGCCCTGCTAGATCAGACCAATGATCCATCTAGTCCAGCATCTTGTCTCACACAGTGGCCAATCAGTTCCTCTGGAGGGCCAATAACAGGCCATAAAGACCGAAACCTTCCCCTGATGTTGTCTCCTGGTTCTGGGACTGCCTCTGAACGTCACCACGGCTAGTAGACCTATCCTCTATGAATCTATCTTATCCCCCTTTTAAAGCTGCCTATTCCTGTGGCCATCACTACATCCTCTGGCAGTAAATTCCACATTTTAATCACTCTCTCTGTAAAGAAGTATTTCCTTTTCTCCTTCTCAAATCTACTGCCCATCAGCTTCATTAGATGCCATCAAGTTCTACTATTTTGGGAGAGGGAGAAAAAAGTTCCGTCAACTCTCTCCACCCCATGCATAATTTTAAAAACCTCTATCATGTCCCCCCTCAGTTGTCTCTTATCTAAACTGAAAAGTCCCAGACTCTTCAGCCTTTCTTCACAGGGAAGGTGCTCCAGCCCCCTCATCGTCTTCGTTGCCCTCCTCTGTACTTTTTTACAGCTCTGCAATGCCCTTTTTGAGATACAGTAACCAGAACTGTACACAGTATTCCAAATGAGGCCACACCATAGAGCTCTATGCCCCTGCATTATAATATTGGCCATTTTATGTTCAGTTTTTGGGTTGACATTTTCATTGACCTCTCTCCACTATGACCCCAAGATCTTTTCCCCTGTCAGACTCAGCAATCTCAGACCACATTCGCCTATACTTGAAGTTGGGGTTTTTTTGTCCCAATGTGCACCGCCTTATACTTACCAACATTGAACCTCATTTGTCGCATTGTTGCTCACGCACCCAGTTTGTGGAGATCCTCCTGGGACTCTTTACTTTTTTCTCTTTTTAAATTCATTTCTTTTGCACCAGTTTCTGTTTCCTGTAACCTTTTTTTTTGTTCAGTCGCACAGTCGAGTCCGACTCTTCGTGACCCCATGGACCAGATCACACCAGGCCTTCCGGTCTTCCACCGTCCTCTGACGTTGGCTTAACTTCATGTTCATTGCATCGATGACACTGTCTAACCATCTCATCCTTTGCCGTCCCCGTCTTCTTTAACCTTCAATCTTTTGCTTTAATTTCTTAAAACAACATCTTAACAGCATGAAAATGATGCTAAAAAAGTAATCAACACCACTAATTCAACTGAGACATACTAAAACCAATGATGGTGGACCAGTTACAAAATCCATCTCAGCTCGCCCTTACTTCCTGTGTTCTAAGCAGCCCTCAGCCCAGGGTCCCTGGGAGCAGGTATAGCTTTGATAACGTCAGATACGGCATATTTAACACAAAAATCAAAGGTACATCTTTATATGTGATACAGTTCTACTTATAATCCTTAGATTATCCTGAGAGGTTGCCAGAGATTTTTATGGATCCTCAGCAGGTAAATAATTTCCATATGTACAGATCTATAGTCAGTCTGGGATAAAAAAAAACCTGTAGAAATATTCTACATGGCTGTTCCCAGAGGGAAGCTGGGAAGGCTCCACAGAGTCAACCATGTCTGTAGCACAGGTTAGGTTTCCTGCTGTGTATGAGTCTCGGTTTCCTTCTTGCCTAAGTGGGTTTCCCTTTTGGAGGCCCATTAGAGCTGCTAGGCTCTTCTGACCGGGCTGTCCCATGATCTCTTGATAGTTGATGAGAGTGAGGGGCGGTCCTCACTCCACCACTGGTGATGTCACATCACTTCCAATCCAGCCATATCTACTTCTGATTGGGTTGGGCTGTTGGAGCTGCAAGGCCACTGCCTGGCTCTCATGGAGCCACCATTCCATGCCCTGAGGTTGGAAGTTAAGCAGGGTCAGCCCTGACTAGTATTTGGATGGGTGACCTCCAGGGAATACCAGGGTTGTGACGCAGAGGCAAGCAATGGCAAACCACCTCTGGAACATCTCTTGTCGTAAAAACAAGACTAGCTTGCCACCTAGTGGTGCATAATGCTAAAAGAGCGAGAACTTCTGGCTGCCAGATAAACTTAGGATCTCCTGGCTATTCTACACACAGTGCAGAGGCAGGCAATGGCAGACCACCTCTGAAACGTCTCTTTCCTTAAAAACAAGTCTAGCTCGCCACCTAGTGGTGCACACTTCTAAAATAGCTAGAAATTCTGGCTACCAGACAATCTTAGGATCTCCTGGCTATACTACACACACTGCCATATGATAATTATTTACTTATTTGGGGATTTTTTTTACCCTCATCCCTTCTAGAGGGCTCATAACCTAAAATAGTTAAAAACAATAAAACCAATTCAATTCCAAACTATTCCAGATGGCACTTGAAGCCAATTTATATCCTCCCCCATAGGGGAGAAGAGAGATGAAGGCGGCCAGGCTCAGTGATGAACCGCTGCGGTCCTCAACCATAGGCCTGGCAGAACACCTCTGTCTCACAGGACCTGTGGGGCTATACTAGGTTCCACAGGGCACGGATGTCATTAGGCAGACAGTTCCATCAGGCCGGGGCCAAAGAAGCCTTGGCTCTGGTCAAGGACAGCCAGATACCTTTCAGACCAGGGATCACCAGGAAGCTTGTCTCTCCAGAGTGTAATGCTCTTCTGGGGGTGTATCAGGAGAGGTGACCCCACAGATATGTTGGTCCCAGGCTGTTTAGGTCCTTAAAGTTAATACCAAAACCTTGAACCTGATCCAGTATTCAACTTGGAGCCAGTGCAGCTGGTGATGCACTGGTTGAATGCATGCTGTCAATGGGGTTCAGTAAGAACCTGAGCCATTGCATTCTGGACGAGTTGTAGTTTCCAGATCAGTGTCAAGGGTTGCCCTGCATAAAGCGAGTTACAGTAGCCTAACCTGGAGGTGACCGTTGCATTACCATCCCATAGAGCTGTTCTCAGATATTGGCATCAAATGCAGATAACTCACCTAAGGACTATGCTATTTCAGACTGCCAATGAATGAAGGTCAATTCTTCTGGAAACTTGGAGAGGAGTGGGATTTTATACTGGAGGACATTTCAGTATGTACTCCCTACCTCCATTTTCAAAATCTGTAGTACCAGGAACTCTGTACCGTGTGATTTATCTGAGAGTGTAATGGGCCCTAAGAATAATTTAAAGCAATAAGCTGAAGCTATGCCTTGGGTAAAAGTGCCTCAGGAGAAGTGTAGTACATCTCTGCCGTTAGACCATTCCACATCACTGCAAAGAACCACACAGTTGTGTGAAATTTATGAAGATTTTATTCTTTTGATTATTTAGAATGACAAAGTCACACATATATGTCCAAATTATTGATGTGGTATACAGACCACAGTATTAGAAGTATAGGTGATCTTGTAACCTAATTTTTCACATCCTTGCACAGATTTTTTTGGACACATTTTGGACACATAATGCCAAATCACTGACATTTCCAAAACAATTCTACAAACATACAATTGTTCAAGCAACACTGACAATCCTGAGATCTTTTTCTAATGTCTAAATTATTGTACCAATGGGAAGCTGTGTGTTTTGTATATTAAACTTTAAACATCTTCCATAAAAGCTCAACTGCATGCCTGCTTAAATGTGGGTTATGAAAATATCTATTATCAAAAAGGATCAAATGGGATTTAACATTTGCTCTTCAGTTAACTTGATGGTAATGCAGACTCCTGTTGTTTGTTTGGCTTTTAGGTGATAAACTGGAAACGTGAAGCCAGCTTTAATTATGCACATTCCATAACCATACAGAATGTAAGATAAAAAGACACCAAGATTTGTTTTTAATAGCCTGAGGGGTGTTTCTGAGTTCTCTACTCATTTCTCAGTGTATTAAAACTGCATTATTAATCATGTTCACAAGACTGCTTAGAAGTCCAGGGTTTTTTGTTTCTGTTTCTATTGTTTGTTATACTGAGATGATCTGAACTCTTTTTCTATTCATGCATTTAGTTAGCCTGATTCTTTTCTGCAACTGGAGGCTGCATTATATTATGAAGCCAGATGTACAAACGTTCCATTTTCAAGGGGTATTCAGACACAGTACAGTCCCAGGAAAATAATTTACATAGTTATCTCCTATTTCACCCAAAACAAAACCACTAGATCTAGTAGTACTATGGCTGTCCCCGGTGAGTCATAGCAGCATCAACAATAGATTTCCTACAGACAAGGTAGGGATCTCTACATATTCACGACACTCCATAGGTACACAGAAAAACATGACTTTGTAAATTGACCAAAGAAAAAGCTGCTTGAAAACAGCACAATGAGAAGTGGATATGATCTAGAAGGAATGTTGCTAAGGGAAACGGGGTAACTGGGTCAAGCCACAGGCCTTTGGTAGACTCATGGGGGGCTTCAAATTGCTCCTACTTACATGATTTCATGTGGACCCCCTGAGTTGTGTTAAAATTAATTTGGAGAGTTTTGCTTATGGACAATGTCTTAAGAACATTCAGGGAAGCCAAAGAGTTTTGTTGACCAGGAGGGGTTCCAAACATCCCTATTTGGTCCCCACCAAAAACATTCATGCAGTTAATTGAAGCTGCATGATTAGTATTATCTGTGTTTTACTAGAACAAATATAGAGCCCGGTCAGGCACCTTTAAGACCAACAAAGTTTTATTCAAGGTATGAGCTTTTGTGTGCAGGCCCACTTTTTGGAATACATTGGAATGGAGGTTAGAGTTCAAACTTACAGACAGGGGCTTCACAACAGATTAACATGTAACATGATGAATATGTGCAAAGACAAACTAAATAACAAGCTAAGGTTATAAGGTCAACAGTTGTAAAGCAATAAACATGTCAAAATAGCAGATAAATGTGTAAAGATATCTTTTCTAATTGTGGGAAGTAAACTGATACTCTCCATTCTCTCCTCTCAGGCGTGGAGGTCACAACAGCATCCCCCCCCCTTTTTTGAGGTGGATGCAGCAAAACATCCCAATATTCCTTGCATTGCACTCAGTATTCTAATATACTACTCTGAAAAAGATATTCACTAAGATACAGAGGATCGTGGCAAACTAGAGACAGAGTGTGACACCTGAGATCAGAAACTCATGATGCCAAGGTAAGCAAGTGGGCCTTTGGAGGGTTTTACATTGGCACATAATAGCCCCTTGTGGTCTGGATTAAGAGCATAAAAACATCAGAGAAGCCATGTTGGATCAGGCCAATGGCCTATCCAGTCCAACACTCTGTCACACAGTGGTGAAAACCCAGCTGCCATCAGGAGGTCCACCAGTGGGGCCAGAACACCGAAAGCCCTCCCACTGTTGCCCCCCAAGCACCAAGAATGCAGAGTATCACTACCCCAGACATAGTGTTCCAACAATACATTGCGGCTGATAGCCACTGATGTGCCTCTGCTCCACATGTTTATCTAATCCCCTCTTGAAGCTGTCCATGCTTGTAGCAGCCACCACTTCCTTCAGCAGTGAATTCCACATGTTAATTATTCTTTGGGTGAAGATGTACTTCCTTTGATCTGTTCTAAGCCTACTGCTTATTAATTTCATTGGGTGCCCATGAGTTCTTGTATTGTGAGAAAGGGAGAAAAGTGCTTCTTTCTCTCCCTTCTCTATTACACGCATAATTTTGTAAACCTCGATCATGTCACCCATCAATTGTCATTCTCCAAGCTAAAGAGCTCTAACTTCTTTCACTTTTCTTCATAGGGAAGGTGTTCCACCCCCTTAATCATTTTAGTTGCTCTTTTCTGCACTTCTTCCAGTGCTATACCAATGTTGAGGTGCAGTGACCAGAACCGTACACAATATTCCAAATGAGGCCACACCATCCCTTTATATATTATGATCCTGGCTTATTTGTTTTCACCTCTTCTAAACTCTGGTGCAATAACTATCCTTCATATTGCAATAGCTTTTAAAAGGGAGGGGATAACTGTCTCTTTTTAGTTTATTCTAATACTTCTGTGCAGCAATTACTCAAAGAAAACTTAGCATCAAACCCTCACGTTATTATTCATGGATTCTGGAGCACAAATGTGTCAGTCACTTTCAGAGAGCTCATGGGCATTTTCTTGCTGTACTCTCTGTGCCAGCCCTCCAGGGTAGGCTGCTATTATCATCACCATATGTACAATGGGAAGCAAAGGGGGAGGAGGGGTTTGCCCAGTGGGGGCAGAGGCCAGATGCAGACCATCAGGGGACGTCCTCCCTCCCTCCCTCCCTCCCTCCCTCCTGCCACTGTTCTAAGTCCAAGTAATTTTCTGCAATTTTCATTGTCGATTCCCTTTTTTTCTAAGACCGTAAGTCAACCAATACTATGCTTATCTATTTCAGGAAAAAAATAATATGAAATATGGTGTTATTTCATTTCATCTGGTAAAGTTTGAGCACAAGGGTTCACACAATGAAACTGGGTTCACACCTTAGAATTTGATAGCTCTCTCTGAATTGTTACCTTTACACTACATTTTGTATATTAATCTAGTGGGGGGAACTGGGACCAAGACCGTTGATCCTGACCAAAAGGTATTGGGGCTGATTGGTAGTTATTTCCACTTTATTCCTTATTAACGTGAACATAAGGAGCAACTACTCCAGAATCAGAATTGTAAGGAAACAACAGTTTTACATTCACAGGAGGAAAGTATTGCTATGTGGGAGTTTTATTACCAAAGATGAATCTCACTGGAACTCTTTTCAGCCAGTTTCAGATTTCCATTGGAATGGGATACAAGTGTTTCCCTGTCAAACCTGCTTTTCACCCCATTTACAGATATTTCCTTGTAAAAGGAAATTCAGTACCAAGAACAGCTCATGTCTCAAGTCCTAGACAGAGCAACGCTTTGTGAGGTGGTGCTGCTGCAAGAGAGAGAGAGAGAGAAGCAATTTCCATTTCCATTCCTGGAGTAGGTCACATCCTTCTGCTACTCAGGATCAGCAGGGGTGATGCAAAAAGGACCAGGCAGGCGTCCAAAGGAAAGGAGGAAAGTTAGCAATAGACAGTGTGATTTGCGGAGCTGGGTGCGAGGTAGTGAGTTAGTACTGCTTCTATCAGGCTTTTTAAAATACATTTACACTTTCCTTTGTTTATTACGAAGTAGAATTCCCAGCAATGATGCCAGCAAAAGAGGCACAAAGCCCCACTGGGCTTTAAAATTTAAGACAGCCAACAAAGAGGCACAACTGTCATAGATATATATTTAGCTGCACCTCTCCTGAGCTGGGTTTTGCTGCCGGCTGCTGCTAAGGAAGATCATATACATTTTATGCTTCAGATTCTGTAAAGCGCTTTGAAGACCATGTTTACAGTCTTACTCAGTTCTGCAATTTGGATTACACAAGCAGAGACAACCCCCCCCCCCATTCCTCTTGCAGTCATGTACATTAGAAGCATCAGCAGGGGACATGTGGGAGTAGAAGAAGAAGAAGAAGAGATTGGATTTATACCCCGCCCTTCACTCGGAGTGTCAGAGTGGTTTACAAACTCCTTTCCCTTCCTCTCCCCACAACAGACACCCTGTGAGGTAGGCGGGGCTGAGAGAGCTCTTGACAGAAACTGCCTTTTTCAAGAACAGCTCTTATCAGAACTACGGCTGGCCCAAGGTCACATCAGCAGGTGCAAGTGGAAGAGGAGTGGGGAATCAAACCCGGTTCTCCCAGATTAGAGTCCATGCCCTTAACTACGACACCAAACTGGCTCTCCAAAAGGTGATGTCATGATGTAGGAAATGGCTGCAGCTGCCTTCATGTCTCCTAATGTTTCATACCAACAATCTCACCGCACTTTGGGGGGGGGGGAACCCATTATTGTGTGAAATAGCCCTTTAGCAAATTTACAGGGCAACCCTGATAATATTTCGTGAGAGTAATCCCCATTGAATAAATTTGAGTTCTAAACAGGTCTCCTTAGGATGGTGCCGTTAATCTCCTTCAGAAAATTCAAAAAGTTTGAGTGTATTTAAAATAAAAGTGCCCTTTTTAATTTTTTTTTCTCTGAGGAAAAGTACAGATTAGTGCCAACCTGTGTTAGAACACAAAATTTCCAGATATGTTAAAGCAAAACTAAAGTATATATTCTATCCCTGCTGTATCTACATGGTGAAGACTATTAGTCTGTGGGGGGGGGGGGGAGGGGGAATTACAGATTTTGACCAAGGAAATATATTCTGTTAAACCAAATTTTGTCAGATAAAACTGCCACTGAGCCCCAGCTGTGCCTGTCACCGTTTGCTCATCACCCTCCCTGATTTCTACAGCTCCATTCCCTGTTATATTCACTGCCTGTTTTCTTTTCTTGCTTGTTTTCTGTCAAGGAATAACATTCAAAAGGTTTTTCTGCACTGTGGATTTTTCACTGGAAGAGGAAGGCTGCCTCTTCTTTGGGTTGGCTCTGGCCTTCTTCCCCTAAATGTCTTTAAACTTAAGAAAGACATGGAGAATATTCTAGCTTCTTTTCTGTTCTACCTCCACAAGCTGAACTAAACCAAACCAAAGAATGGAGGGAAATATCTTCAGCCGGCCCAAAACAGACATAGAAACAAACTTATGAAACAGGTCAATCAATTTAAATATCTGGGAATGCACTTTGAAGCATCTCTTACATGGAAAACACACTTGGATCTAGCAAGGAACACAGCCTTGAGAGTAGGGAGGACAATTGTAAAATACATCAGGAGGTGAATTTGTCCCCTCGGCCTTAAAGGTATTTAATGCTAAGGTTCTAAACCAATTCCTGTATGATGTGGAAATTTCGATTCAGTCCGCTTCTGGAAAAAATGGATTCCATCCAGTATGACTTTTTCCGATGCTTATTGACTACTCCTAGAGGTGTCTTGGGCATAGCACTGAGAGCGGAACTAGGCAAATTATCGATGGAAGCCAGGGCTTGGATTAAAGCATTTCTTTTCAAAGTGGAGCTGTGGTGGCTCAAGTGGTTAAGACGCTGTGGAAGGTCAGTAGTTCAGCAGTTCAAGACCCGGGTGCCGCAAGACGGGGTGAGCTCCTGTCTCTAGTTCCAGCTCCTGCCAACCTAGCAGTTTGAAAGCAAGAAATTACAAGTAGATAAATAGGGACCACTTCGGTGGGAAGGTAACAGCGTTCCGTGCGCCTTGGTGTTTAGTCATGCCAGCCACATGACCACGGAAACGTCTTTGGACAGCCCTGGCTCTTCGGCTTTGAAACGGAGATGAGCACCGCAACCCTAGAGTCGGATTCGACTAGCTTTCGAGCAAGGGAACCTTTACCTTTACCTTTCAAAGTAAAGGTTTTAAAATCTGAAGGAGGATCAACTCTACTTGGGCTTATCCAGGCAGATAAAAATTACAGCCAATGGGATCAACTATAGGAAAAGAAAATGAAATGCCTAGGAATAACAAATGATATGGTATAGAAGCTAAAGACATTATAAGACAAATTTTTAAAATCTGTAAGGAAATTGGATGTTACAAGTATGTCTATTAGGGCATGCAGAGTACGTTCGACACACCCTTTGGGAATTGCCCTCCCAATGCAACTGCCGAAATATTTTTATCAATTGACAGTCCCAAAACTAAGAAGAGCTTTTACTTTGGCAAGACTGAATGTTCTTCCTTTGGCAGTTTTGGAGGGCAGATATAATAAAGTATCATACTCTACTAGAACATGCAGATGCTCATAGGATACTATCGAAACCATGGAACTTATGATTATGGAACTTTTTTGTAGGCCATCATGGCGGCGCATAGAGAGTTTGGTGCTGGAAGCTCTCTACCTTGAGAACAGCAAACTGAACCCTATGAAGTATCCCCAGCCCGGACAAGCTCATATGGGTTACCTGGGTTGCCGAGGAGATATGAGGACTAAGGCAGCCGGCAATATCTATCATCCCTTTCCTTCTTTGGGGTTTACTGGTTCCTGGGGCTGATGCAGCCTGGCCCTGCAGGGTTGATGGCGAGCACCCCAGCCTGGCTTGAGGTTCCTGCTGGTGCTGGATGTGCGGGCGGCGGCAGTGACTGTGGAGTGCCGCTAGCTCAGCTGCCCTGATGCGGTCACCTTTTGGGGGGAGCGGCTGGGGCTGATATCTGTATGTGGCTGCCCCTGTGGATACACCTAGACTCACGCCTGGACACGTGGCGGATGCCTGAGTGGCAGGTGAAGGACCTGGAGGGGATTCTCACTGCCTCTGGGGTCCTCTCGATTGAATCCCGCCCTGCCGGGCAGCACCACATCTGCGACCGCAACATTTTCGAATCGGTGGGAGCCAGAGAGCTGGAGGCTTTGACACCGGGTTATCCAGCGAGAGGTGCGGGAACGGCCGAGAGCCAGGCAGAAAGAAGTTGATCATCAAAGGAGTCACCACTGGGTAAAATTACAAGCCCGTTTAATTGTTTTATTGACCACATTTCAAAAAAAATTTTTACAAATGAAAAATGTTCTCTAAAGGCTGATGTAAATTATTCCTTTTCTTCTGCGCTTCAGACCCACCCCACCCCACCCCCACTGATATGTAAACTACAGGCTTCCAGTAAACTTAATAGATAGTTTGGACTTGGGATATTTATCCCTTTTGTGGGGATTGTTCTCTGCGTTTACAGGCTGCCTCTTCTAAACCTATTTTATGGGTATGGGAAATAATATTCTCAGTGTTAACAAGGATGACTTCCCTGGTGCCGAAGAAGACAATTTTGCCAATGCAGTGTTTGGGAAATGAGAACTGATAGGCCTCACCCATTTCCTTTCCTTGATACTTGGTATGTTGCTGCCGTACAAGGAGCAAAGGAACCGGTCTGTGCCTGACGTAAATTTTGTAGGTGATGCAGAGCAGTAAAGCTGCCTCCCTAGTTCAGCCCAGTGGTCAGGTGCTGCTTAGAACTGCACCAACCGTTCATGGGAGACGTTTGGGAACAAAGGTAGGTGTGAAATGTTCCCTCAGTCCTTCTAGTAGTCATGCTGTTTGAAGTCCTTCTCAGCGGTTGCTCTGCCATCTTCCCCCCCCCCCCTTTTGAACTCTCCCATCACCTTCTTGCTGATCGTGCCATCTGTCCCGTCAAGAATTACATACATAGGAGCAGCCATGCTGGGTCCCGCAATGGCCCATCCAGTCCAGCATCCTGTTGCCAGCAGGGTCAGGTGGATGCCCCAGAGAAGCCCAAGAGCCACGTCCACACCACAGACGACAGCCCTCCACTGCCAGTGGGCCCCCAGCCTCTGACCGTCCAAGGCCTTCTTCCTCTTCGCCCTGGAAACCCCATTCAACGATCATGGTTGATACCCAACAAGAGACCAATTTTATTTAGACATTTATGTCTCGCTTTTGTCACCAATATGAGCCCAAAGCAGCTAGCAGCATTCTCCTCCCATCTCAATCCTGTGAGGTAGGTTAGGCTGAAACATAGCGACTGGCCCAAGATCACCAAGTGAGTTGCCACGGCATAGTGGGGGATCCAGTCCAACACTCTAACCACTACGCCACACTGGCTCTCTACAGATCCATCCAACCTCCTTCTAAATCCATCCAAGCCAGTGGTCGCCACCTCGTCCTGTAGCAGTGAGTTCCACAAGTTATGAAGTAGGGCTTTCTTTTTTCTGTCTACTGTCTATCAGTTTCGACCTTGATTTCCCCTATTGTGGGGGGAGGAGTTTCACGTCACCCCCTCGTTTGCCTGTTTTTATTTTGTTTTTTGAAACCTCAGATGCTTTAGCCTTGCTTGAAAGGCGCCAGCTCTGTGATCACTCTGGCCACCCTTTTCTGCACTTTACTCAGCTCCACAGAATTAATTTTGAGATGTGATGACCACAGGCCTGTTATAATATTCTCACGGAGGCCACACAGAGACTTCTATAAGGGCATCGTATAGACAAAAAGACTTTGCAACACCAGATGGCTGATCAGATTTGGATGTATGACAATGCCACAAAGCCTTATCAGACCTCATCGAGCCAATTGAAACTGAGACCGGTATCTGTCAAGCAGGGGGGAACTTGCACTGCAAATACGTTTGCCCTTTTTCACAGACCCTCTCCCCAAACATTGCAGAAGCTTTTCACAGGGGGCAAAAACGTTTGTGAAAGTGCCCTTCTTTTCAACTCAGTTCTAGTACTTATCTTCAGAGTGGATGGTATCAGATTTCAGCATAGGAATAGTACACACACACACACACACCCCACACACTGCGAATTAATCCCCTTTTTTCATACCCAGTTTCTACCAATCAACTGTATCGTGAAACCCTGAGAATGAGACGGCTTTTCTTAGTCGTCTTGTTTTACAGCTGTTAATAGTCCCAAGAATACATCTCACCTGGTGTTATTGACTTGCAAAGTTATCCATAAACAATATCAGAAATTAACTGTGTGAGACATGATTCATTATTAACAATTTCCTGGTGGCTAATTCCTCATAGATTAACTGAAAATCAATATGATTTTCCCTCCCTCCTAAATCATTTGTCTTCTGTCTCTGGATAATTCTGTAGTTCATTGTACCCAGCCAGCCTATCATCTTGAAATTGCATTTTGACAATTCACTTCCCCACCTTTCAGATCTCTTCTCTTGCAAAAAAAAACCACACCCCAAGCACCAAGAATACAATGTATCACTTGCCCCAGACTGAGAGCCCCTATCTATACCTTGTGGCTAATAGCCACTGATGGACCTCTGCTCCATATGTTGATCTAATTCCCTCTTGAAGCCGTCCATGCTTGTAGCCGCCACCACCTCCTGTGGCAGTGAATTCCAAGTGTTCATCACTCTTTGGGTGAAGAAGGACTTCCTTTTATCCGTTCTAACCCGACTGCTCAGCAATTTCATGGAGTGCCCACAAAGAGTTCTTGTATTGCGGGAAAGGGAGAAAAGCATAAACTTATAAACCTCGCTCATGTCACCCCTCAGCCATCATCTCTCCAAGCTAAAGAGCCCTAAGCGCTTTAACCTTTCTTCATAGGGAAAGTGTTCCAACCTTTTTATCATTCTGGTTGCCCTTTTCTTCACTTTTTCCCATGCTATAATATCCTTTTTGAGGTGTGGTGACCAGAACTGAACAAATTACTGGCTGCTGAAGGATTTCATTATGGGTAGGCTCAATTCTGATAAAAAAAGTTCTAGGTATTCAGTTGGTTCCATACTTCGAACCATTGTGCATGGGAAATATATATCCTTGCCACTACACAGAAAGCACAAGGCAATAAAACCTTCTTAACTTAATGAGCTCCAAAATAACTGTTTTCTAGTGTATTAGGATGACCTGTAAAAAGAAAATGGACTGGGTACTTTTTTATAACCACCATTGGGAGACTTGATGTATTTATCTTGAAGACTACAGGAATTTTTATATCATCAGTAAGTTCTGACCTATTGATCGGCTTTCTGTCTGCTGACACCATTTACTACCATGCAGTGCAAAATCAATACAATAAAAGACATACTTTTCCCTTTACTAAAGTGGTATTTTCTAGCAACTCTAGAAGTAAAGCTGAATTTTTAAAATATCCAATGTTGTTGTTGTTCTTAAATGATAATCCTATTGGTATGACATGGCATTGGGTAGTCAGATCAAAAAACATTTCCCTTTTCCGCAGAGAAACGAGCCAACAATGTGTTGTTACAGAAGACTTCAATACATTACCTGGCGTATTAGAATTTTCCTGATAAATGTCTAAGTTGTAGACCTATATTTACAGAGCGAGCTTATCCTTGAGTTATGCTTGCTCCTAACCCTGCTCCCCCAGCACACGTGTGTGCGCGCACACTCACACACACACACAAACACACTATTGGAAAGATTATGCTGGTACAGCAGCAGCAATGTGTTTTTTCCCCCAATTTATTTTAAAAATTCAACATTTACATGTTATAAAAGCTGGAAACCCAAAAGAACATGGAGTAGCTCAAAAGAATCAGATAAACAAAAAAATACAATAAGTACTAAAAGCCTAATACAATACATATTCAAAATCATAAGATCTAGAACATAAGAACATAAGAGAAGCCAATGTTGGATCAGGCCAATGGCCCATCCAGTCCACCATTCTGTCACACAATGGCCAAAAATACCAGTGCCCTCAGGAGGTCCAGCAGTGGGGCCAGGACACTAGAAGCCCTCCCACTGTTGCCCCCCCCCCAAGCACCAAGAAGACAGAGCATCACTTGCCCCAGAGGCCCTGTCTATATACCTTGTGGCTAATAGCCACTGATGGACCTCTGCTCCATATGCTTATCTAATTCCCTCTTGAAGCCGTCCATGCTTGTAGCCACAACCACCTCCTGTGGCAGTGAATTCCAAGTGTTAATCACACTTTGGGTGAAGAAGGACTTCTTTTTATCCGTTCTAACCCGACCGCTCAGCAATTTCATGGAGTACCCACGAGTTCTTTTATTGTGAGAAAGGGAAAAAAGTACCTCTTTCTCTACCTGCTCTTTCCCATGCATAATCTTATAAACCTCAATCATGTCACCCCTCAGCCGTCGTTTCTCCAAGCTAAAGAGCCCTAAGCGCCTTAACCTTTCCTCATAGGGAAAGTGTTCCAACCCTTTTATCATTCGAGTTCCCTTTTCTGCACTTTTTCCAAAGCTATAATACCCTTTTTAAGGTGTGGTGACCAGAACTGCACACAGTATTCCAAATGAGGTCGCACCATTGATTTATATAGGGGCATTATGATATTGGCTGATCTGTTTTCAATACCCTTCCTAATAATCCCCAGCATAGCATTGACCTTCTTTATTGCAGTCACACACTGTCTTGACATTTTCATTGAGTTATCTACTACAACTCCAAGATCTCTCTCTGGGTCAGTCTCTGCCAGTTCGGACCCTATCTATGTGTATTTATATTTCTCAAGCTCTTTATACTCTTGCCATCCTTCAAGTGCCTGTAAACATAGTTTTTGCCATTTAAAATATAAGCATATCTCTGTACCAGGGTTCAGAGGGTAGGATATCTTTTTCTGACAGAAATTGTAGCACAGGAAGCCAGACACTAACAAAATTATGATAGTTGCTGTAGATTTTCCGGGTTGTGTGGCCGTGGTCTTGGCATTGTAGAACCTGACGTTTTGCCAGTAACTGTGACTGGCATCCTCAGAGGTATAACACAGAAAGATGGAGTACTCTCTGTGTCAAAATTATGATACTTTCTTTCTGAAAAAGGGATTGCCAAATTCACCATTGTTTTAGACATTACAAAATATGACCATTATTTTAGACATTACAAAATATGACATTATAAAAAATGACCGTATTCGAGTATACCATGATAGAATATTTAAAGGTAACTTCTCGGCCTTTTGGCTAAGATCAAGTGTAGTATCAGTACCCTTGTGTTGATGGGAGATGGGCACCTCAGGAGCTCTTGCAAGCTCAAACCATTGCTATTCCAACAAGAAGGAAATATGGTAGGGGCAGGGCTCTAGTCGGGGGGGAGCTCTCAGGTACGGAGCTCCGGAAGAGAACCTCTAGGGGGCGGGGCAGTCACGTGGTGAAGCCCCGCCACCTTCTTTACCCCGCCCTCTGCTTTGATCCTCATTCCGTTTGGGAATGAGGATGAAGCAGGAGGGTAAGTAGCCAGGCCTTCTGACACACTTCCAGTGATGTCAGGGGGTGTGGCCTTCTGTCACTTCCGGTGATGTCAGGGGGCGTGGCATATGCAAATAAGTTATGCTAATGAGTTATGCTAATGAGCTCCGGCAGCTCTTTTTCTACAACAAGACCCCTGGGTAGGGGAATCTAAGAAGCCAGTGTGGATGAACAGAGCACTCCATGGTGTGCGGAGGGAGAAAAGGGAGACGTTCAAGAAATGGAGGCAAGGACATGCCTCCAAAGAAGAGTATCTGCAGGTTGCTAGGCATCAGAGAGGCCAAAGCTCACAGTGAGCCAAAGCTGGCCAGGGAGGCTCGCCACAACAAGAATAGGGCCCTACTGGTCAGTCGCCCCAAGGCTGTGAGTGTGGAGGGCCTCTTTTGGCTCCATGGAAGGACTCGGACTGCTGGGTCTGGGTACATAGGGGGTGTTCTGGGGCAGAGCCCAGGTGTTGGTCTTCCTGCCCCCTCGGGATCCTGTATTCAGACTTCACTGGTCACTTGGAGAGTGAAGGACGGTTCTCTGGCAGCTTCTCGGGGCCTGTCGTGTAGCTTTTCCAGCAGTTTCGGAGGCCTTCTGGTTTCCCAACCTTTCTGAACTCATCACCTTGGAGGTGTGTTTGCCCCCCTTTCCTTATCAACTTTCTCCTGTATTAACTTTTCTTTACCTGTTTAAGTTAGAGTTAATGGATTGTTAAATGTAAGCCCTTTAGTGGGGGTAGAGGTGCAGGGAGTGAAGGTCTTCAGGCCTTGGCCTTACAGACGCAGCAGTCCTTTTTGTTGGGATCAGCCATTTTAAGGTTCCAGCAGCCATTTTGGGGTGGGTGGAACCGAGGCCTGTTTGTGACGATGGCATCAGGAAAAGGGAAGGGAACTTCCGAGGGGCAAAAAGCCGTCTGACGAGTGGCTGTCAGGGGCTCTCTCCTCTTCTGAGGATGAGGAGGATGCAAAGGAGAAGCGCTTCATTCTCCAGCAGCTTGCAGAGTTGGGGGCATCGCGTGGGATAACTTTGGTGCACGCACGGGTGGAGGCACGCAGGGTGACCCAGAATTCCCATGCAATCCATTTCAGTGCTGAAGCAATGGCTCTTCTTTCTGCTTTAGAGGGTGGCTCAGGCGGAGGGGCCCTGGCTGTGGCAATGGGCCATGAGGATTTGGATCTGCTGTCCCAAAGTGACCAAGGTGCTCAGGTGGACACGGAGCCAGTGGTGGTGGCTGCTGCAGCCCCCATGGATGAAGGTATGCCACCATCTTCTGAAGTGGCACTAACCTGGCCATGGGGGCTGTGGGGCTCAGCGGCCACCTCCCGATCCCCAATGGGGGCATCGGCTGGCACTGGAGAGTCAATAAGTCCTTTGCCACAGGTTTGGGGATGTAGTTGGGCTCCGCCTCCTTACCAGGGGATGGTTTCATGGCAGGGCCCACCATGGGGTGGTTGGACTTTCCCCTCACCCTCAGGCATTCCTTATGGGACAGGACCATTGGGGGTCATGTCTTGGGAAATGTAGCTATGCCACTAGGCCAGGGGTGGCCAACCTTGCTTCATGCAAGAGCCACATAGACTAAATGTCAGATGCTCAAGAGCCAAAAGGTGACTTCGAAGGAAGAGGCAGGTTTAGGGGAGTGGCCTGAAAGTGATATCACAGGAAGGGGTACAGGATGTGATGTCACTGGAAGGGGTGGAGCTTAGGAAGTGATGTCACCTATCTTTGACCTGGAAGTGACATCACACACCCTTGCAAGGTGCCACCCCCAAAGTCCCCTGGCTCCACCCCCAAAGTTCCCAGGTGGTAAAAACAGATATTGCTGGGATATATTGCAATAGTTTGTGAAATGGCAGAGGGTACCTCAGCCAGCATGGACAAGCCATCTTCCATGACACTTTGCCTGCTATTCTTCTCACTAAGGAACCCTTCCTAAGCTTTCAAGGGACTCCAAGATTTCCCAGGAGGAAGCAGAAATTGAAAGTATTGTGTGTTACAATACTTTGTGCAATAAAAACAGGCTTAAAGAACACACCCTCATTTCTCTTCCTACTCCCTTCAAATGATGCGAACCATTGATCCCTAGTTGAAGCACACCGGAAATACGCGGAAACCCCTCCCCCCATTCACCCGCAGTTGCGTCTGATCACGCAGTGGCACACTGCCCCTGCAGCTCCCAGGGACTGTGTGATAGCAGCAAATGCAGGTCAAATTCCTATGGAATAAGTAGCCTCACTTCCCCCACCCCCCACGTTATCTCCCACGTGTGACCGCAACCTAGAGTTCTCCTCATAGCAGGGTTACACAGAGACTGCATAGCAGAGTGTATGCCTGGAAAATAGTATACTTGCACTTAATTTGTATCATTAAAAATACACAACAGTTGAACAAGTGTGTGCCAATCAAGAGAATAAATCAGAAGAAAAAAATTCATTATTCCTACTACCTTTGCCAGGCTGGAAAGTTTTAAATGCTGAGAAACCAACAGGGTTCCTTTAATCGGGTGCAGTACAATATTATTTGAAATGTCAGTGGACTGATTGAATCAGCTAGTGGCTCTAATAGTGTTAAATTGGTTTCAAAATACCACAGGAGGCATTTACAGAAAAACACATCAGCCAAAATATTGGCCAATTCGACAACATCTGCAACTTGAACAACAAGATTTTTGACAGATGCTTGAAAGGGATTTTAGAATGTCACAGTGAAGGCAGCACAATAAGGAAGGAAAGTCAAGGTCACTGTGAACTGTTTATGTGATATATTTATCTTCATTTTCTGTAGGCTTGTACAAATGCAAATGTGCACAGTCTGTGTGCAGGACTGATGTTGTGCTTCTTGACACTCACCACACAGAGCTCATCGTCTGCAATTTTTAGGGCGTGCTGGGTCCTGCATGCCCCATTACCTTCACACTACTTTTACAGGCTACCAAATCCGAACCTACTGAACCCTGGGTTTGTATTTGCAACCGCACTGTACTGTACTGTAGCGCAAGTGAAGATCTGAATCCTGAATTCCATTGGTTTGAGTGCATGTCTGTGAGTGTGTGTGTGTTCTATTTCTATTTATTTATTTATTATTGCACTTCTACCCCGCCCTCCCCGCAAGCGGGCTCAGGGCGGCTCACAACAGGGCACCATGTGCCAATCCATAAAAACAGGGTAAAACAATCACATATCAACCAATAAAGTGTTCAGTAATTTCAATCTATCAATTAAGCAAGATGGTATCCCCAAGATGTTACATAACGATGTCAGTCCTTCACTAGAGGAGGATAATATCCCGTAGATGTTGCTTGTCCCCATCCAGCGGAACCGATCTGCAGCAATGCCGTGATTTAATCTTCATAGGGCTGTCCCCTTACCCCGTTGTTACCAATACAATCGGTGGTGGTGATAGTGGTGGCGGCGGCTCCTAATCAAAGGTCTTGAACTACCAAAGAAAAACCTCATCTAGTAATGCTAGCAGAGGTTCAGCATCCGTTTCAGCACAGCAATGAATCTGTCATTTGCTGAACTGGGCCCCAATTGCCTGACAAGTTCTAAAAGGTGCTGGGAGCACCGAGGACAGAACTACCAGCAGATGCCTGGTTTGGCCGTCAGATTCATTCATGAGCTTTCAAGGTGCTGTGAGAATCTTCACAACTCTGTTGCCTGTGTAGAAAAGCCCTCTGGAATAGTTCAGTTTGGCATTGGTTGCAGAAAGCCAGGAGGGTGGGAGAAGAAGAAGAAGAAGAAGACCTCCTCAGGCAGCCCATTCCACAAGGTGGGGGCCACAGCAGGGAAGGCTGCCGATTTTGCTCCTTTACAGGTTCGTACCTGCAGAAGACCCTGTTCTGATGACCGAAGCTGTCGTGGTGGAGCACCGGGGGGGAGACAGTCCCACAGATACGAAGGTCCGAGGCCATGGAGGGCTTTGCATGGGACAGCCAATACTTTAAATTGAGCCCCTAACTGATGGGCAGCCAGTAGAGTGACAGCAGGGTGGGAGTAGTATGCATGCTTCATTTAGCTCCTGGTAATGCCAAGCCACAGCATTCTGCACCAGCTGGACTGTTTATTTCATTAATTTATTTATTTCATTAAACTTATAGCCCACCCTCCCCACATTGTAGGCTCAGGACTCAAGGCCGGTAACAACATATATGCATCTGTTTGGTGTCGTGGTTAAGTGCGCGTACTCTAATCTGTGAGAACCGGGTTTGATTCCCCACTCCTCCACTTGTAGCTGCTGGATGACCTTGGGCAAGCCCATAGTTCTGTCAAAGCTGTCCTTGAAAGAGCAGATCTTGAAAGAGCATTCTCAGCTATGGAGTTGTTTTCTGTTGCCCCAGAAAGTCAAACCAGAACCAACGGGTTGAAATTAAATCAGAAGAGTTTTCAGCTAAACATTAGGAAGAACTTCCTGACAGTTAGAGCCGGAGGTCCCTTCCAACTCTATGATTCTATGAGCCCCACCTAATCCACAGGGTGTCTGTTGTGGGTAGGGGGAGGGGAAGGTGTTTGTAAGTCGTTCTGAGAGTCCAAGTGAAGGGTGGGGTATAAATCCAGTCTCCTCCTCCTCCTCCTCTTCTTCATGCAGATTTACAGTTTTAAAAACATATTAAGAGTAGTCAATTTAAATTCCATAAAATTATCATCCTCATCAGCATTAGAACAACAGCATGTCTCAATGGCAGATAAGAGTTTGGCTTCCAGGATCTGTGGTCACGGGGGGGGGGGGG
>NW_015162577.1:34765-45993 GCF_001447785.1 Gekko japonicus
GGGGGGGGGGGAGGCCTAATCAGATGGATGCCCACTACCTCAATCAAAGGTCTGGCGGAAGAGCTCCGTCTTCCAGGCCCTGCGGAACTGTAACAGGTCCTGCAGGGCCCTGATCTCATATGGTAGCTCATTCCACCAGGCGGGGGCTGGGGCCGAAAAAGGCCCAGCCTTGGTCGAGGCAAGTCGGACATCCCTTGGGCCACAGACTACCAGGAGGTGTTGATTAGCAGAACATAATGTCCTCCAGGGCTCATAGGGGGAGAGGTGCCTAGGGCATGCTTTAATGGTAGAAGTCTCTGAGGGGATATTCATCTAGAATTTTGAAGCAGGCCCTACATAAAGCTAGGAATATAGATAGGCCATGCTTGTTAAGATCTCCTAAGTGTAAATCTTACAGAGGCTACTTATCCCTCTTATGTGTGATAGCTTCTGCAGCAAAGTGAAGGAGACCATTTATAAACACTGGCATCTTTTGTCAGATATCCCAAGGTGTAATCAAAAAGGTCTGTTCGCCTTTAAACGTTCAAAACACTTAAGGGATAGATTAGTACATAGCAGGTTTAGAACTGCAGCTGGAGAGGCATCTTCAGTTTTTGGAGGCGAAAGACTGAGGAGTTACTTTCCCTCTGTGGACTCTGTAGTGTTTGCCAGAATTGTATGAAGACTGTGTGTGTGTTACGTGCCATCGAGTCACTTCCAACTTATTTTATTTATTTTACTTATTAAATGTATATCCTGCCCTACCCCCAAAAATGGGCTCAGGCGACTCACAACATAAAATCAACAAACAATAACAGTAAAACAATAAATAGCAATAGCAGACTTATGGTGACCCTATGGATTAATGACCTTCTATTCATACAATCAAAGAATAGTTGGAAAGGGCCATACAGGCCATCTAGTCCGGCCCCCTGCCCAATGCAGGACCAGCCTAAAGCATCTCTGATAAATATTCATCCAGCCTCTTCTTGAAAGCTGTCGGTGAAGGGGAGCTCACCACCTCCCTAGGCAGCAGCTGATTCCACCTCTGAACCACTCTGATCGTGAAAAAGCTTTTCCTAATATCCAGCTGATACCTTCCTGCATGTAATTTAAACCCATTGCTTCGGGTCCTCTCCTCTGCTGCCAACTGGAACAGCTCCTCGCCCTCCTCCAAATGACAGCCTTTCAAATATTTAAAGAGAGCAATCATGTCCCCCCTCAGTCTCCTCTTCTCCAAACTAAACACTCCCAGGGCCCTTAGGCCTTTCCTCGTAGGGCTCAGTCTCCAGACCCCGGATCATCCTCGTCGCTCTCTTCTGCACCCTCTCGGTTTTGCCCACATCCTTTTTGAAGTGAGGCCTCCGGAACTGCACACAGGACTCCAGGGGCGGCCTGACCAAGGCAGTATACAGAGGGGCTATGACCTCCTGCGGTTTCAATGCTATGGCCCTTTTAATACAACCCAAGACTGAATTTGCCCTTTTTTGCCACCGCATCACACTGACTGCTCGTATTCAGTTTACAGTCCACCCTTACCCCAAGATCTCGTTCACATACACTACTCCCCAGAAACGTATCCCCCGTCCAGTATTTGTGCTTGACATATTTGTGGCCCAGATGTCATACTGTGCATTTATCTTTGTTGAATTGCATCCTGTTTGCAGCTGCCCACTTCTCCAGAGTATTCAGGCCTTGTTGAATATTGCTAGCAGCCAGGCTCAGGTCTTGCAGACTGAGGGCCGCCATGGCTTCTTTCATTGAGTCCGTCCATCTCATGTTGGGTCTTCCTTTTTCCCTGCTGCCATCAACCTTTCCTAGCACGATTGTCTTTTCCAGTGACTCTTGTGACCAAAGTACAACAGCCTCAGTTCAGTCATTTTAGCTTCTAGGGAGAGTTCAGGCTTGGTTTGATCTAGAGCCCACTGAGTTGTCCTTTTGGTGGTCCACGTGGATCTCCAGCCCAGGATCTCCAGCCAAACTGGCCTGGAGAAAAATTGCTTCCTGACCCCAAAGTGGCGATCAGCATTTCCCCGGGCATGTAAGAAAGGGCCACGAGAACTAAGCACTGAGGCAACCCTTCCTGCCCTCCCTCTCATGATCTGCTGTGGTATGCCATGGCTTACACACCAGGGATAAAAATATAAGGACGTAGAGGAGAAAAAAATCCAGTAATGCCGGAACAGTGACTACAGTTGTGATGTATTAATTCTCTATCAGTTAGTGATTACACATGAATGGATCTCAAGCTTTTCTCGTTATCATCCTCTTTTTATTTCCACTTTGAAGATATAACATTCATGAAGGACAGAAAGTTATCCATTACGCAACCCATCTGTGCAAGGTAATTGGCAAGCTGTGTACCCAGCAGTTATCCACATTTATAGAGGAAAATGAAACACATAACAGGAACAAAGAAAGAACAGGATAAAGGGGTGGGGATTGGAGAGCCAATGCACTGTGGAAAAGAAGAAGTGCTGCTGTGATAGACAGCAAGCAATTGCAGACTTTGAAGGAATGCTGCCTGAGAAAGGGTGAGCTAGCTTGGGTTGCCAGCCTCCAGGTGGGGCCTGGGGATCTCCTGCATTTACAGCTGATCTCCAGCGGACAGAGATCAGCTCCCCTGGAGAAAATGGCTGCTTTGACTCTATGGCATTGTACCCTGTTGAGACCCCTTCCCCTCCCTAAACCCCACCCTCTCCCGGATCCACCCCCAAAGTCTCCAGGTATTTTCAAACCCAGACCTGGAAGCCCTAGAGCTAGCAAAAAAAAAATGATTGACAGATCATGGAGCTCCTTCTGATTGGGTGAAGTCTGCTGACTGTGAAACGGAACACTGAGAAGTTTTTAAAAAATCCAAGTGGGAAGGAGGTGGTGGTGCGGATCAGTTGGAGTTGGAGCTGGGGAGAGGAGTTAATGGGAAAGCTCCTAGTGAGAGACTCTGGAGAGAAAAGGGGTCTGATAGCCCTGTCTGGAGCAGAGCAAGGGTGTTGTGGCCTCTGCAAATAACAGAATTAGGGTGGAGACGGTGAGTCTGGCAAAGCAGTGTCAGAACCTCAGCTATTCAAGGAGTGGAGAGAAATCTCCATGTGTGAAAAACAGAAACACGACTTGAGTGGAGAATTAGTCATTCTCACACTGCTCTTCTACCTCTCCCCACGTTCCACTCTCACCAAGGAGACATTTCCTCTTTCCCGCTTCTAACTTCTGTTCACCCAAATTCTCCCCTTGAATTTTCAATTTCTTGAATGCTTTTCCTTCCCCAGAAGGTTGTGGGGAAAGGAAACCTTCAATTTTCTTATCGTCCCATGATACCACCAAACACTTTTCTATTTCCTCTCTTTTCTATATACAACTTTCTAAAACCTTTAGCTTTTCTCGCCTCTTTACTTAAGACTAAGTTTAGTGCATTTTTGCTTTGCAATAAACACATGTCCTTAGTGGGAGAGCTTTGCTTTCCTCTTTACCAATAAGGGCTCCTCCCTTTTGGAGCATATGTTGCTTCATACATTTTTCTTCAGTTCAACATATTGAAATCCATTTTGCTTAAACAGGACAAACTTGCACTTTTCCACCAAATGGGAGGGTATATTACCCCCTTGCAAATGTAAAACTTCTGAGGCTAATTTAAAAAATACTGAGGTGTGGGAAATAGGAAACCCTTCACTAAAAGGGATGAATATACTGTATGTACCATTGTTTCTGCATTTGGGGAAAGAAGGGAGTTTTGGACTTTCCGTTATGTTTATGTGGCAACATAGATAAATTGCATTCTGGCTGATCTTCTCTAAGAGAAAGTTGGAAAGAAAATTTTTGGAAGGAAGAGCAGGGAACCCCTTCAAAAAGATTTCATAGGACAGAGGTTCTACCTTTTTCAGAGATTAGAAATAATGAGAAATTTCTAAGAGAAAGTGAAATTTGTGTGAGGCTTACTCATTTTCTTTTAACATTTATGTGAAATGTCTATTGTGTTTGGTGATCTCTAATTGCTAGAACATGACAACTATCACAGAAAAGATTATGGGATTAAAAAGATTTTTACTAGGTTTTTACTTAGGATGGTCAGGTAGGGAAATGTCAGGCAAGGTAGGGAATTGATTACATTTACTGTCCTTTTCAGGGAAAGGTCAGGCAAGGTAGGGAGTTCTACACCCCCAAAAAGTATCTGAAAAATATTATTTAATTCTGCCCATGTGTAGTTCTGGGGTCCTAAAAATAGATCCACCTCTGAGGAAACTTTGACAGGATCTTCACTCAGAGGTGGCAAGTCAGCCTTTAATTGGTGGATCTTAGAACTAGACAGGAGGGGTTACCATATAACCATATCCTCCCCGTTTGTAAGCTGCTCTGAGTTTGTAAGTCTCTCTGAGACTCCGAGTGAAGGGCGGGGTATAAATCCAATCTTTTCTTCTCCTCTTCTTCTTTTTCTTCCCTCTTGTTCTCCTAGAGGAACTTGACTCAAAGGATTCATTTTGGTTGTAATTTTAATTACATCCCACCAACACTGCCTTTTCCCCTGGCAGCACTTGTGAACTCCCCACAGCCCCTCCTTCCCCTCGATCTTCATCCTCATTGTCATCTTCTTCCTGTATTTGTGCTGGCACTTGAGGAGGTGGCCTATATGGGGGTGGCAGATTATCCAGAACGTCCCATGTAGGAGCACTCAGGAGAAAAGGGTAGAGGCCTGCATTCCCCGTCCCAGAAAAAAAGTCTGCCAGGCTGTCACACAGCACACCTCATTAGTGTGAGCAGGGGTCGTTTCGTAGAAAAAGAGCTAGGGGAACTCATTAGCATAACTCATTAGCATATGCCACACCCCCTGACATCACCGGAAGTGTGTCATAAGGCCACACCCCCTGACATCACCGGAAATGTGTCATAAGGCCACACACCCCGCCCCCAACGGTCCCGGCCGCCACCGCCGGCCTTGCAGCTCCACTGCTGAGCCCCATGAGGGGCCCAGCGGTGGACCTGCAAGGCCGGCAGGAGTGCAAGGAAGCTCCGCGAAGGCCCTCCCTGGCCCCAGGCAGGCAGGGGTGGGGAGAGGCAGGGAGGAAGCAAGTTACCCTCCCTCTTCTGCCTCCTCCTGGCTGAATAAGGGCCGGAAGCAGGGCGGCCGGAAGCAGGGGCGGGGCTTCATCATGTGCCCCGCCCCCCGTACCTCACCTGGGGGAACTGCGATCCCCCGCGATCCCCCCGAAATGACCCCTGAGTGTGAGGATGTTTGTCTAGGACTTTTCAATTTTCCAACAATGCTGTCATCAAAGGTACTATATTTTGGCCATTTCAATCCCTTGTTTAATTTATATCCTGGCCATCTAGTCATGCACAATTTGGCTAAATTTTGTGCCCATTAACCATTGATTCTTTATCTCATCTTGTATTCTCATATCTAATAGCAGAGTATAAAAGCGTTTTATAAATTTCCCATCTAAGCACAGCAAAATTTTATCTAGTTCACAAGGTGTATCGCAAAACCCTGTAGTTTTATCCTTTAGCTAACTGGAGTCCAGTTGCGCTCTTTCCCACCAATTCAAATTGATGTCTGTTTTATTAGGCTTGTCTTGCTGTAGCAGTTTATTCTGATTATCTAACAAATCTTCGTGCCTCCATAATAGTTCTTTCTTGAATGTCGCAGGGTTAATAAAGGCCTCTAATGGTAAAACCCATTTTGGAATTTTGGTGTAACACCTCTTTTGTGTCTCTTCCCATATATTTAATAGTGGCACTCTTACCATATGTTGTTTGAAGTATTTATGATTTTCACTTTTCAGTACCAGACAAAAGCATGCCAACCTAACATTAAATCGTGTCCTTCTAGTTTTAATAATCTTGTGTTTCCCAACGTAACCCAATCTTTCAACCAAGTTGCATTATAGTATAGCTGCCAATCTGATAGCGCAAAGCCTCCTCTTTCTTTTGAGTCTTGCAGTACTTTCAGTTTAATTCTAGGTTTTTTCCCTTGCCAAATAAATTGTCTCACAAGTTTGTCCAATTCTTTAAAAATCTTTTGGTTTCTAAAAATTGGTATTGTTTGAAATAGGGATATCAATCTCGGTAATATATTCATCTTCACAGTGGCAATTCATCCCATAAATGACAACTGTAGATGTTTCCAGTTTTCTAGATCTTTTTAAATGTTTGATAACAGTTTCATATAATTATCTTTTAGCAAAGAACTGCATCTGTTATTTAAAGTTATTCCTAATTATTTTATTTTCTTCTGCACTTCCATACCAGAGTGTTCTTGTAAACTCTGTATTTGCTCTGAGGTACAGTTTTTTGTTAATATCCTTTTCTTGAAATTAATTTTTAAACCTGCCACTTGTCCATATTCTCTTATCAAATCTAAGTTGTTTTTCAGGATGTGCTTCAAAATATTCCAGTAAATTCATGATAATTCTGACATTATTTCTCATTTGTCTTTTTGGTAAAAAAACCAGATTGATCTTGATGTATTGATTGTATTAAAATTTTCTTTAACCTGTTAGCCAAGATAGATGCAAAACTTTTATATAATTTTTTTGTTTGTTTTTCATCAGCATCTGGCTTAAGTATTAGTGTAATCAATGCTTGGTTCCAAGATTCTGGTAGTTTTCCTTGATCATGTATATTTTGAATGGTACTTTTCAATGGTAACACAATTTGGTCTTCAAATATCTGATAAAACTCTGCTGGTAACCCATCCGGGCCTGGAGATTTTTTCTTTTTCTGGTTTTGAATTGCTTCGACTATTTCAGAGAAAGAAATTGCTTATTTTAAGATTTTCTTTTGTTCCTCTGAGAATTTTTTTTTGTTGTGTTCTTTTAAAAAGTTTATAATCTGCTCCTGGTTACTTTCCCCGCTCTGATATAGTTTTTTGTAAAAATTCTATTTATGAGCATTTTCCCCTCCTGTTTCATTCCTCAGCATCTTAATATGTTTCTTTTCTGATTCCTTTCTTAATTTATATGCCAGCCATCTTGTTGGTTTATTTGCATTCTCAAAAATGAACATTATTTTTTTGGCAATCTCTTGCGACAATAAACAATTAAATTGATGTAGTAGATTCTTAATTTTAATCCTTGATTGGCCATTGAAGGATCTAATTTCATTTATTTTTCTTCTTGTTTAATTTGTGCTTCAATTTGTGCATATTTTTGTCTTCTTTTTCTTCTGGTCCATACCTCTTGCTTGATGAGCCATCCTCTCGCATAGGCCTTAAAGGCGTCCCATACTGTGTCCATAGATATATCAGGTTGAATATTCAATTTAAAAAAATTCTTGGAATTCATTTTTTGAGCTGGCTACAAAATCTGTATTTTTAGAAGCCACAGGTTCATGGACCATGAACTGGGTTATGATCTGCAAATGTTGAAGGAAGAATCTCTACTTCTATAAGGTCATTTATCATGTTCGTTGAAATCCAGGCCATATCCAATCTAGACCAAGAATTGTGTCTTGTTGGAAAAAAGTACATTTCTTGTACATATTAGATTCCATGTCAAAAATGAAGTCAAATGCGGAAGAAGATGTATGTTTTATTTCAATTAACAGGAAAACAGTTGGACCAAATAAGTCCATCCAAAATTGACTACTTTCTTGTCAGCATATTCAGGAGATATGCTTCAATTAACAGGAAAACAATTGGACCAAATAACTCATCAAAAATCGACAACTTTCTTCTTTTTCTTCTTCTTCATCTTCTTCTACTACTTGAACATATTCTGAGCATATTCAGGAAATACATAATATTTTATACCTGGACTGACATCATCAAGAAAACAATATTCAAAAAGCATAATTGGTTACAATTAATTTGAGTAATAAGCCTCTGATTTGTCAGATGTAAAGAAATATATGTCTACATTAAATCTACGTAAAACCTAAGTGTTTACTTAACCTAACCTAAATGATACTGGGCAAGGATTCTTCATATCCCAAACAAAAGTATTTTTTCCCCGATATAAGACCAAAATCTTATCTGACAAAGACATTGCAAGGTTTTGCCCTTAAGAACTACATAATCATGAACTTTGTAACTATTATGTTGTCTGCTAACAATATCAAACCTACAAGAGGAAAGCCTTATATATAACAGGCCTTTCTAACATCCTAATAAAATATTACTTAAAAAAGAAATCCATAAAACCAGGAAAAATATGAATATGAATAATCAAAAAGGGAAAAAAACTATTTAAAATATTTATATTCCCATTCATACTACATATTCTTTTTTTTATATGTTTCTAATTCTCCAGGCGTCCGCAAAAGTAAATTCTTCAGCTGGCAATTTGTTACCTTTTTTTTGCTTTCCTGTCTGGCTTTTCCTATCCAGGATTTTGTCAAATACTGCATTATAATCTCCAATTATACATATTTCTTCAACTGTTAAGGTTGTAAGAATCTCTTGTAGAGCCTTGTAAAATTTCTCTTGTTGTTGGTTTGGAGCATAGATGTTGACTATCAAAGTTTCTTTAGCTTGTCTTTGTATCTTCACAATCAGTACTCTTATATTTTCTGAATCATATATCAATTCTGGATGTAAGTGTTCCTTTACATAGGTAGCTACTCCTCTCTTTTTCTTTTGTTGGTCTTCAGAAATAAAAAGTTTTTCCAGTTTTTTAGTTTCTAACAGCTTCTTATCTGATTTTCTTATATGAGTTTCTTGTAAGCACATTACATCAATCTGTAGTTTCTTAATTTGGTGTAGAATTTGTTTTCTGTGGAGCATTCAAACCATTAACATTAGTTGAGATTATTTTAAATTTTCTCCTATCCATCTTTCAAATCTTTTTGTGAATCAATTATTTTCTTTCCTTGGAGTCTCATAGGAATAGTTCATGGTACTATTTTAGGCTTCTTCTTAGTGGTTTCTGTTTTTGGTCCTACTGCGCCCTGTGTCTCTGGATCTTCTCCTGTTTCTTGGGGGTCCTCTTCTTCCTCCTCTTCTGCTTCCTCTTCTGGAATTCCCAAGACCTCTCTGTGTGTTTTTAGAAAGTATTCTATTTTAAAAGTTGAATTTATCCGGAATCCCCCCCACTCCAGGAGATCCTATGGGGGTCCGATGCCTCAGATCCCCTGCCGGGGCCAGAAGATTCAGCGATTCTCTGGGAGAGCACCCGGGAACCTGCTGAAGATGGCGGGCCACAGACCAGAAGTCCCTTTTGATGGGCTTTTCAAGTATTTTTTTTCATTGCTCCTGGCCCCATACTGCTTCAGTTTATCTCCTGATTTCTGCATGCATTTTTGTGCCTTTACTTTTTGCTTCATCCCCCCCCAGTTATTTTATGTTCTTCTGAGAGTTATCTATCTTCTTTTTCTTTTTCTGAAAGCCAATTTTGAGTTTCTCTGTGCATAATATTTCTGCCAGTTTTCTTTGCCTCACCCACTTCCAGCCCACTTTTCAATGTTTGAATTGTCATCATCATCAAAATACTCCCTCTCCCCCCACACACTAAAGATAAATGATTTCATTTTCAATTTTTTTAAATAGACAATAAACTGTCTAAACATTGATATACAGCTGTAATGACAGGTCAGCCAGGTTCTCTGAATCTCTAGCCTTTCCCTTACAAAGGTATGGGAAAGAGCATATCTCCACAAGAAAAGGGCATAGAGACTCACTTCTCAAAATGAAAGCTAGGAATTCAGAGAACCAGCTAAATCTATCATTACAATGTCATATAGGTGTTTCAGTCCCTTTTTTAATGCAGCCATGATATAGACATATTCAGGGGACACTTTCTGCAGGAGCACACAGGAGCGGCGCTCCTGCAGTAAGGAGCCCAGGGGGCGGGCACATGCAACAAGCCCCGCCCCTGCTCCCAGCAGCCCTCAGTCAGAGCCAGAAGCAGCCAGGTAAGTTGCAGAGCCCCCCCCCCCGGCCCCCCGGTCCAAAACAGTCCAGTGGCACCTGTAAGACCAAATCTTATTCAGGCACAAGCTCTCCCTCCTCTGCAAGGACAGATCTGCACGTCCCCCCCCCCAATAGCTAGCAATCCAAAACAGTCCAGTGGAGCCTGAGCGGTGGGTGTTGCCTTCTGACACACTTCTGGTGACGTCAGGGGGTGTGGCATATGCAAATAAGTTATGCTAATGAGTTATGCTAATGAGCTCCTGCACCTTGTTTTCTACGGAATGACCCCTGCCTGTGGGCACATTGATGTATGAATTTGCAAAGGGGGGAGGTGTGCTGTGATGCCACTGTTGATGCCACCGATGATGACAGCAGCTTCCTTTTAAAATCCTGATCATTTAAGAACTATGCAGGGGGGGGAAACAAACTGACTCCCAAACGGTTTCCAGTGCTTGTGGATGAACTGCCAAGAAAATCATCAGGAGTGAGGGACCATGCAGAAAAGCCCAGTGTCTGTATTGCAAAAGGGAGGGTGAAAAGAGCTTGTTATTCTCCCCCCCTCCCCCCGAGCTGAGTGGGGACAGAAGCAACGCTTTTATTTCTCATATTGTGAAAGGGAGAGAAGAAAGAGCTCATTTCTCTCCTTTCCTCTTTAGCCCAAGCCCAGTTTGGGAAGAAGGGAAATCAGCTGGTCTTCTGATTATCTCCCCTGCTGCGGTCAAATTTGCTGCATCTCAGCAGGTTTGGGAGGCAGCAAAGTTTCCAGGACGGGAGATTAAAAGAAGCCAACTTCCAGCTGATCAACTGTGAGTTGGCTCCTGTTTCCTCCCCTCCCCACCAAAAGAAAACACACACACCTGTGCTGGGTGCAGAAAGAAATTTCCCCAACATGAGATCAGAAGCTCATGTGGAAGCTCATGTTCTCTCATCAGCTGGGAGTCAACTTCTGATGTCTGCAAATAGCCTGCTCCTGAGAACACACTAACAGTTTGTGAACCTCAGTTGTTCACCACTGGCATACAGGGAGTGAGCCTAACTGGCAGGTGTTTCAGCATCCCATATTATGAATAGCTTCTAACTCCAAAAAACCATTACAATTCATAAAATGCAAGCAAAATGGGTAATCCTATATGGTTTATTAAACCTGACCTCGTTTAGGCCACAGCATGTCTTAATCCATCCCTGACTGCCCTGCTTCTCTCTTGTTCAGCCTCCAGCTGAGCAGGAATTTTTCCTGCTGAAGGGGAATAAGGAGCCTTCTGACTTTTCATTCCTCTCAAGTTCTGTAAGAAGAATCTACATGGGGATGAGGTTTCATGACACCCAACAGAAATACCTCAAGACTCTCTCCAGGTGCCCATGCGACTGTGTTATACTTTATTCAGCTTTGCTTTTCCCACTTCATCATTGT
>NW_015162577.1:46062-62077 GCF_001447785.1 Gekko japonicus
ATACACTATATTTTACACTTGGAACATATTTTACTACTATCCTAATGAGCATGTCTTTTGAAAGTAATTAAGTGGTCCTCTAATGCTCCTAAATGCTATGCCATTTTTAAAATTTCTGCAATCAGGCAAAATGCTCAGCATCCAGCCAGATGTGTGCCTGGGCTCCGGAGTGATGTGGTCCCTTTATGCTTATGAGCCTCTCAAACCCACAGGTTTTTGCACACAGATTACAAATAGATTTTCCTAGTCTTTAACCAGTGTTTACTAGGATCCCATGTGCCAATAGCTGTATTCATCCTACCACTGGCAATGAGCATAGAGCCATGCCTCTACAGAGACCTACTCTAGGCAGCTTACAAGCAGTGTTCCCTCTAAGCTGAGTTAGTGCGAGCTAGCTCTCAGTTTTTTAGCCTCTGGCTCACACATTTTTGTCTTAGCTCAGGAAAGATGGCTCCAGAACAAACTAATTTATGTAGTAGCCAGATCACTCACTCACAACTTTAATGCCGCTGCTCCCTAGGAGGTGCTGGGAGATGACAAACCAACCAGTACTCCCTCTAAGCTGAGTTGGTGTGAGCTAGCTCACAGTTTTTTAGCCTCCAGCTCACACATTTTTGTCTTAGCTCAGGAAGGATGGCTCCAGAGCAAACTAATTTATGCAGTAGCCAAATTGCTTGCTCACAACTTTAATGCCAGTAGCTCACAAGAGTAGAGTTTTTGCTCACAAGACTCCACAGCTTAGAGGAAGCATTGCTTACAAGTAAAAACAATACCATAAGACAAAAGAATATCAATATTTTTAAAAGCCATTACAACACAGCATAGAACAACCATGGATCAATCTAAAAAATATCCATAAAACAGACTGCAGGCCAGAAGCAGACTATGAAACAGCAAAAAAAAAACGATACACACTGAAACACACACCATTAAAAGCCTGGGTAAAAAGAAATGTTTTGGCCTAGCAGCCAAAGACAGTATAGGAAGCACTGGGGAAGCCTGAAGGAGGAGTTTATTCCAAAGGGGAAGTGCCACTACTGAAAATGCCCGGTCTCTAGTTGGAAGGTACCTTTCAGAGTTAACCCATCATGGTAGCTAATCATAAGCAACCTTCAATAATCAGACAATTCAATGTTCAAGAAAAAACATTCAGTCAAATTTTGTTCAAACCCCCCACTGATGTTTTGAAAGGCTGAAGGCTTTCCTCAACTTGCCCTCCCGTGCGCAGTTCTAATTGAGAATGGAGGTCTGATTCGAAACTAGATGAATCCTCTTTTGGAAGAGATGGTGTGAGGCAAAGCACCCTGATTTCCCTCAATGGCTAATATGGATATTAGAAGGCCTAGACTGCCCACAGGTGTTAATGATCTGAACCTTCCTGCAGCCACCATCCTTGTCCCATTCAAGGCCAGACACAGGAATGCAGCAATGGTCAGACTTGGTCTCTAGTTTGCCATGATTTGCAAGGGGAGGGAAATTCCTGAGGGGGGTTATGAGTGGCTGAGTGCGTGAACTGCTCTGTCGTAGGCCGATGTTACTCTTCCTAAGATACCTCCCTTGTACAGGGATGACCTTGGAGCCAAACTGTGCCTGCTTCGCTATCATAGATAAAGAAACCATATATTCACAGGTGGGGGTGTAGAGAGTGCAAAAGCTAGGCGGGAGACTTGTGAAGTGTGATTGGTTGTAACTGAAGGGGGGGCCTCATTTGAACTGTCTATATCTTTGGATTCTCCCACCAGAACCTCAGTTCTGACACAGTACTGATCTAGCCTGGAACATCTTTATTGCTCAATAAACAAATCACTACCAGAGAGTGTTGTTGAGAGTAACTTTGTCCAGGAGTCTGACATAAATAGGCCCAATTTGTGAGAACCTGTGCTTAGTTGTGTAACAGGATGGGAGGGGGGAATTAGGAGTAACATCTTCTGGAAAGTTCCTGAGAAGAAGGCTGATCCTGCATTGAGCAGGGGGTTGATGGCCTGTATGGCCCCTTCCAACTCTGTGTGATTCTAAGAGTTCTTATTGGACCCAAGGGACCGTCTGGTGCCACAGGGTAGAAAGCTATAATAAGGGCATAAGCCAGAGAGAGTAAGTTATGCCAAGCTAGTTATGCTTTGTTGTGCTTCGTCATGAGGGACTGCAGTGTATAGAACACTTTTATGCTACTGCTTGGATTTTATGCTGCAAGACGATTTGCCAGGTATTCAGTGTATTAGATAGAAAAGTTAGTTTCTTTGCTTTCTTGTTGCTAGGCTTGTACTACATAGTGAATTATTTTATTCAGGGCTTTTTTGTAGACAAAGCCCAGCAGGAACTCATTAGCATAATAGGTCACACCCAACAGCAGAAACTCATTAGCATATTAGGCCACACCCATGATAGTGCATCTTATTAGCATATTAGGCCACACCCCGTGCCAACCCTTGGCTTCCCGGGCACCCCATGGCTGCAGAGAGCCTGGGCAAGCCCCCCCCCCTTGAAGGGAAGAGAAGGGAAAGCAGTTTAGACTGCCTTCCCTTGGTTTGCCCAGGCGCCCCGTGGCTGCAGAGAGCCCGTGCAAGCCGGCCCTTGGATAAGCCAGGGAAGGCATGGGGAGGCATTTAAATGCCTCCCCAATCCTTCCAGCTGCCCCCACGTCCCGCATGCCTTGGAGTCGCTGGGGGGCGCTCTCCAGGTCTTCCCTCTGTAGCCAGGCATGCAGAGGTTTTGACTGTAATGGGCATGGCCAACTCTGAAGCCAGCCAGAACTCCGTTCCTTTGCGTTCCTGCCCAAAAATAGCCCTGCTTTTAATGATTTAATAAACCTTTATACATATTCACAAGGTCTGGTTTTCTTGTGTTCATCTAACCTCGATCAGGGGTTTCAAGCAGGGAACCAGGAACAATAACTCCATCTGACAGATGGAAACAAAGACCAAGACAGGTTGAGTCAATGAATACAGGTCTTGGTGCTTGCAGCATGAAAAGTAGCAGGGGGGTGGGTGAAACATTTTCCAGGGGGTTGGGGTGATAAGCTTCCCTAAACAGCAAGGGGGCACTCTCTATCAGGCAGGGCGTTGCTCCAGGGCCTCCAGGGTCCCATCTTAATAGAGAACTCCACAGGGTTTGGCATATCCACTCCTGGTGTTCTGTAGATTAGCCTGACGATGGTAGGAAATCAGTAGTATCCCACAGATCCATCCACAGGATCCAACCCAGTGTGTCATGGAAGTATTTAGTTATGCTGGAATGGTCCGTGAAGTTCAGTTTTCTCTCCATAGTGAATTAGATAGTAAAAAAGCATATATTGCATTTGCACAAATCTGAGACCTCCACTTACCCAAAAGTAATACCCGGGGGGGGGGACGACAGTCTGAACATGAAAAGATGGAAAGGGAATGCAGAATATGTCAATCATGAGCATTTGGAAAGACTGTATTTCCTTTGTAGGTGCACAAAAGACAGGTGTGTCGATGGAGGGTATGGAGGGGCCCCAATAAGGTGCCTTCCTGCAGAGTGGAATAATAATTCTGGCTCATGGTAGGCCCAGTCCTAGTTTCAGTACTGCCAAGAGTAGAGAATTGTGGCCATTTCCTTTACCAACTAATTTCCTGCCTCTACCAATTTCCTTATGGATTAATTCCCTTTCCTACCAATTAGCAATGGCTTTGCATTTATCTCTTTGTTTCCTACACTGACTGAACAGAAAAGAAATTCAACCCATTTATAAACTTAATAAGTCTTCAAGGCAACTTTTACCTTTTGTATAGCCACCCTCATTGATTAGGTTATTAGAAATCAGGATACCATATCAAGAAATGACTAAATGCTTGAAGCAAATGCTGATACAGCAACCATCTATTTAAACTACTACACTAAGCAAAATTTTTAAAGGCTGCACGAAGGCAAACATTCCCAGTGGTTCTATGAGAAAATGAAAATCAAACGATATAGGAATTGAAGTTAATTAGTGAGATGAAAAAGAAGGAAATTATTGCATTAGAATCTCGGTGTTTCCCTTGGCAACAGGCAAATTTGGATCAGAGCAACACATTTGATTCAGTTTATTAGAAATTTTTTTATTATTATTTTATTGTCAAAAAGACAGTTGGCCTATGCCACTGGGGGGAGGGGGAGGTGAAGGGTATGGGATTCCGCGAGCTCCTTCCACTCCCCCAGCCTCTGTGTTGATCCCATCACGCTACAAGTCAACTGGGCAGTAGTCAAGATATGAGATCTTCTTTATAGCATGTTGTGTCTAGTCAAATATCAAATAGAACTTACTGCATGCTGTCCTATATTAACATACTATTGTATGTTTTCCTTTTCAAATAAACTTTATTGAAATAC
The DNA here is from genome assembly GCF_001447785.1 of Gekko japonicus. NCBI lineage: Eukaryota > Metazoa > Chordata > Lepidosauria > Squamata > Gekkonidae > Gekko > Gekko japonicus. The sequence goes on from NW_015162577.1 coordinate 50,395, forward strand.
ACTGAACACAATTACAAAACATCAAGTAAGAGCTTTAAAAGTACATAAGCATAGCTTTAGCATTGTCCAAGAGGGGACCCGCAACAAAATGTTACATACATAATGCGTTGTGACTTGTTTTAACTTGTAATTGATGGTTACCTACCTACCTACCTACCAGCCTTCCTTCCTTCCTCCTCCTCTTTTTCTTCCTTTTCCAAAAATCACAGTCTGGCATTTATATTCTATGCATGTAAGCAAACCCATGAAAGAAGAAAGTGAAGAAGGGGAAGAATGAAGGAAAGAGAGAACAACAAGACTCTTATTGTGCCTAAAATGGGGATCACCATTTTGAGCACGGGGTGATAATATATCTCTAGGCACAAATCAGTCCTTCATTCCCACACAGAGGGATTTAGCTCCTCTTGGGAACAGGATGTTTGGATAAAGAGAATCCACCTAGAGGTCCCCTCCCCCACCACTGCCCAAACCCATCCCTCACCCCAGTGCAGAGCGGTTGCCAAAACTACTGAACACCCCAAAGGCTGACTTCTCCTGGGTTCTCCTCCTTGTTATCACCGGGTTCCAGCAAGCTCACCCTTGTGTGACCTGGTTGCTGCATGACCCATCCTCATCGCCACCTCCTGCTCCTCTTACTGGGAGGGAAGAGGCACCCAGCCTAGAGTTGGAATCCCAGAAACAGCCAACCAGGGTCAAGAAGAGGCTCTTTTTCCAGACGTGACCTTGCCAGTATTTCCCAGTCACTTGGAGCATTTGGGAATGCAGGTTTTTTTGGGGGGGATATGTAACCTCTCTATTGGAGGGGGAAGAAGGCATGAATCACTGGGAGCTATATGATTTTGGAAGCCCTTTTCTGACATATACAGACACTGATGCACAAACACTGAAAGAGGTCTTATGCTAGCCCCACAGACAGATGAGTAGTAGGGGAAGGTGGTGGCTGCCAATGCTCCCTCTAAGCTGTGGAGTCTTGTGAGCAAAAATTCTACTTTGTGAGCTACCGGCATTAAAGTTGTGAGTGAACGAGTTGGCTGTTGATTGCGCAGTCGTGTGTTAGTTTGCTCCGGGGCAAACAGCCACGCCTTCCCCCCCCCCCCCCCCTTTTTCTCCCCGCGCACAGCCATTATTGTCTTTTCCAGTGACTCTTGTCTTCTCATAATGTGACCAAAGCAGGATAGCCTCCGTCTCCACCTCATAGTCAACTATAAACTGGAGACAGGAATTCATCGATGCCAGTCTTTGAATCAAGAATATTTGTTTGGCCCAAGGATTAAAGGAGAGAGGTTTTAACGGACATGCTTGCTGCCAAGAGCCCACTGCAGTGGTAGAAGCTCAATGGGAAGCGTCCACGGCAGGCCACCAGACATCCCAGCAGTAACACGAGGGACTCTCCCTGCAGTGAGTGTTTTAATTTGCCTGCAGTGAGTGTGGTCCTGACCTGGGTGTCCCAGGCTAGCCCAATCTTATCAGGTCCCAGAAATTAAATAGAGTCAGCCCTGGTTAGTATTTGGATGGGAGACCACCAAGAAAATCCAGGACTGCTACACAGAGGCAGGCAATGGCAAACCACCTCTGTTTGTCTCCCGCCTTGAAAGCCCTCCGGAGTCACCACGAGCAGGCTGCAACTTGACCACCACGACCACCACAGAAGGCTGGCTTCAAAGTGCTCCGTGCAAGAGTGAAAGGCAAGTACTTCTGCACTGCAGTCAGAACAGAGAACCTTTATTTGGCATACCTCACTGCAGTCTTAAACACATGTGCTCGTACACAATTCACATTCTGTGATACACACATGCTTGGGATTGCAGCCCTAGTCACCCAAGGATGGTCAACGACATTTTCCTCTGCAGGCTGCATCCCACACTTATCAAGCTTTCCCCAGTCCTCAGGAAATACTTTTTAGGTAGTTTAGGTAGAGGGATGACAAGAAGGAGATGACAAGCAAGTAGAATTCCTCTTTGAGATTCATGGGTCCAAACCAAAATAACGATACCAATCTATGCTTTCCTACTTCTGCATTTTGTGGACGTGCTCTCTCCAAGGTGCTAAACTTCTCTCTGGCCTATGCTGCTTGAGACACATGAGCAAATGTGTCTCTGTATGGACAAATTCCTTCACACACAAAACTAGCATTTTGGGGAGAAGGAATCTAGGCTGTAGAGCACTTGATGAGGTGAGCCACCACCCTCTTGTCTAATGTGGTACAGCCCTCTCATGATCTTATTAGTAAGAATTGGATCTGTATTGTTGGATTTCTAATAACCTGAACATGCCTGAAAGGAGTGGGGGCAGTATATAAATAGTTTACAACACCAGCAGAATCCTGTCAAGAGTCCATTTTCTTCCTTCCATATTGCCAACTTCCATCCTGGCTTCAAGTTTCAGGTAAGATAGTTCAAAACATGTAGGCTTTTCCCCCTTCTTCAGTAACACCCCTTGTTATTTCATCCACACATTACATGCTTCAAATGTTTTATTGTTACACAAAACATGCTGGCTTTTACAACTTTAGGATCTTATTGTTTAATCATAACCTTATTGATGGGTTTTCTTAAATGGCTGTCTGGGTCTAGATTTGCAGAATAAAATTGTCTCATTTATCCATTAGTGGAAATAACTACTTTTGTGAAATGGATCTATAACAAATTACATGTGGTTTCCATTTTCATCTCTCATATCCTTTTAAAAATGTATAGTTGCCTCACTGGTTAATTAACTAGCATTTTCCCCTCTAAGTTTCAGGCTGGTGATCGCCTAGATCCACATGATTAATGTATCATAAAATGAACTTCAGTGGCAGAATGTATTACATGTCATACCTTCAATATGCCCATGCCTAGAAAGAGTTTGATTACAAATGCTAGTAAACCCTATTATTAGTATGCTAGTTAGGTAGATGTTTCCTCTGAATGGAGTCTTGTTGGTTAACAGCTTCAATTTTTTTAAAAAAAATTTACACTGCAATACCAGCATAAGCAAGACATAGGCAAAATTGCAATTAAATCTGAGAATATAGCAGGAAAGTTCAGAATTAAGTAATGGGAAAGTTTAGAATGGGAAAGGCTGTGCAGACAAAAACATCAAGAACTTGCAGCTAACTCAAATTAGAGATTAAAAAACTTGGGGAAATGTGTGACATTGAACTAGACTCAGAGACTGGGGATCTGTGAGAAGGTAAGAAGTTTTAAACAAACTTAGAGTTTACAGTTTGCCTCAATTTGTTCTACACACAGAGCAAAAGGAAAAGAGGAAGACCCAAAAGGAGACTGATGGTCTCAATGAAGGAAGCCACAAAGGCCTTCGGTTTGCAAGACCTGAGCAATGCTGCTAGCAATAGGTCGTTTTGGAGGTCATTAATTCATAGGGTCATTAATTCATAGGGTCATTAATTCATAACGTAATAAACGCACATACAGAACCAGAAGGCATGAGGGAAAGCTTCACACACACACACGGAGCCAAAGATCCCGATCACACGCAGAATTAGCTGTGCGATAGGCACAAATGCCGGGCGGATTCTAAGGGCGCGATCACACGGGAACATCTGGCGAGCATCCCACACCCGTCAGCAACCCCCCGTTGCGCTCCACCGAAGAAGCAGAGTTAAAAAAATACTGGGGAAAGTGCAGTAGCAAGCGGGTTTGTGATGGGCCGCAGATGGACTTCCCCATGGGGTTGCTCCAGCGCGCTCCCAGTGATCCCTTGTTGAAGCGCACCGGAAACACGCGGCGAAGGGAAAAACCCAATTCACTCGCCTTTGCATCTGATCACGCAGTGGCAGGTCAACTTACTACGGAGCCAATAGCCTCGCTTCCCCCCACACACACACCGTGTTATCTGGCACATGTGACCACACTCATAGGCCCCGGTCACACGGGCAGGAAACTGCAGAGGAGAAGCGTGGCTGTTTGCCCTGGGGCAAACTACTGCGCAGTTACGTGATCAGACCTCCTGTGGAGGTCCTGTGGAGGTACCGTGGAGGTTCCATGGCAAGGGAGAGGTGCCGATCACAGGACAAGCCGGCGCACAACGAAGAAGCGTGCGCCGCGGCAAACTGTTTTTTATTTCTGTGTACATGACAAATGCGCATGCTCCGTTGGGTGCGCATGCGCATCCACAGAGACTTGGACAAAAAAACCCACCTTATTTGCAAGGGGACATGGGCGGGCGCCGGATGCCACCGGAAACGCGATCAGACGCCCGCCCTTGCCCCGCAGTTTCCGGAAACTAGTACCTCCAAGGTACTAGTTTTTTGCCACGCAGTTTTGGCTGGAAGCTTCGGTTGAGCCACGGGAGTGCTACGCTTCCCAGATGTGCTGGTGAGATCGCGCCCGGAAACTCCGGCTGTTTTCCGTCTCACTTGTGTGGCTTCTGTTACGTGTGACCGCAGCCAAAGTCTATTATCCATGTATCACAAAAGAAAATGGGGTGGATGGATTGTGCTATCAATAGCCCTTTTTTTGGTAGATGAACATGTGTACAGCCAGTGTAACATGAGAGGCAGTATAACAATGGGGTATGGAAAAATATGGAGCTGCGGTGGCTCAAGTGGTTAAAACGCTGAACTGCAGGCTGTGGAAGGTCAGTAGTTCAGCCGTTTGAGACCCGAGTGTGCCGCATGATGGAGTGAGCTCCCGTCTCTAGTTCCAGCTCCTGCCAACCTAGCAGTTCGAAAGCAAGAAATTGCAAGTAGATAAATAGGTACCACTTCGGTGGGAAGGGAACAGCATTCCGTGGGCCTTGGTGTTTAGTCATGCCGGCCACATGGCCACGGAAACGTCTTCGGACAGCGCTGGCTCTTTGGCTTTGAAACTGAGATGAGCACCGCAACCCTAGAGTCGGACTCGACTGGCTTTTGAGCAAGGGAACCTTTTATGGAAAACTAAGGCTCATTCCTGTACTACAAAGAGGATCTTCACATCCAGATGCGAATTTGTACTGTGATGACTGCTGAAGAATGATAATGCTTGGGTGGATGGGGGTGGTTAGGAATGGAAACGGGGGAACCATGACAATCAGTAGACTCTTGCTATGCTAACCTGGTTGAAACATTGGCCCGTGTCATTATTTACAGGCATACTTGAATGTATTTGAAACTCTGCTGGCTGATTTAAAAAAAAACCATTCTCTGAGCAGAAGACTCTCAAAATTTTACTGGCAGGGACAGACCAAAGAATTCCTGTGTCTGTGGCAAAGTTTTTGTTCTCTGCAATGAAAATATGGGCTGAGTTAACATCTAGTGCATAATCTACTCAGATTCTAACCCTTAAACTATTAGATATGTTAGGATATATGATGTATGCTGAGATTTTACATAATTTTTTTGTATTATAATAATTTTTTTTCCTGCTTCTGAGTGGCCTGTGGGCCACAATAAAGACTGGCTGAGACACGAGAAAGAAAGCGAGGGAATAAATATGCTGGCCATAGGATGAGATAAAAGAAAAGGGAAGCACGTGACTAATTGACCCTGTGCTTCTAGGAATGCTGTTACAATTAGGGATGCCATGAATTTCATGTCAAATGAATTTGAAAGTTGAATGTATGATGCTCAAATAAGACAATCAAATGCAAGTCAATTACCTGATTTGATACAATGGCAGCAAATGACTTGAATGCTTGCCAGAAAGGTTTGTGTTTTCCCCCCAAACCACAAATATGCAAAGTGCTGCTGATCCAAGCAGATTGGCAGGCATTAACTAAGGACAAATACCAAACATTAGGGTTTAAAAAGAAAACCAGAGGATTTTGTCTATGACTGATTTAACTATCTATGACTGCATCCACACAACAAGCCACCATTTCCCCTATGTCTTTGGAGGATTTTTAAAAATTAAGAAATTGCTATTGTGATATGATGTTCGAACAATGTGTTGCCACAATTGTTCAAGTTTCAGCTTTTTAAAAAGCCTCCAGCCCCATCTGCTGTGGATTTTTAAGGGGAATTGCAATGGCTACACATTTCTCCTTGTAACTCCACAACAGAAGCAGCTAGAGAGTTACTTTTTTCTTTTTAATAGATGGGACTTTGGTAATCATGGCTACACATTGTTAGAGTGTTAGATGGCAATAGCGTAACAACAACTGCCAATTAATTTTTTCCCAGAAGCCTTCTGGTGGCACAGCAGGGAAAATGGCAGTCGTGGCTGCAGGGAAACCAGTTGTCCTGTCCGTTAACACACGGTTAGGAAGGAAAAGAGTGAAGCAGCCTGAACACCCACGAACCAGTCGATGAAAAGAGCATCCAAAGGTGGAAACACTTTTTCCCACTTCTGCTCCTACTCCAGCTTGATTGGGGTTTTTCAGGTGAATTCTTTGTTAAGCTTTCCTTTCTCTCTTTTAAACTGGTAATGCAACCCTACAGTCCTTTATACTGTCCCTTTATGTTTGTGGATCTCAAAGATTGGTGTGTGTGTGTGCAGGGGTCATTTCGTAGAAAAAGAGCTAGGGGGACTCATTAGCATAACTCATTAGCATATGCCACACCCCCTGACATCACCGGAAGTGTGTCCTCCCCACAGCCGGCGGCGACCTCCAGCGGGCACCAGCAGGGAGCTCCAGGCCCCGCCCTCCTGCACCTCACCCGGGGGGATGGCGTCCCCCCGCGTCCCCCCCCAAATGACCCCTGTGTGTGTGGGATTTCTTTGTTTAATGCAGTGATTCCCAACAAGGTGCCTCCTGCTTTCTGCACCAAGAGCAGCTCTTTCCCAAATCAAAGAACAATTCCTGGTATCCTCTGCCTCTGTCCAGGAAGCATCCCTGCAGGGACCCCCTATTCAGAAATAGCTGTTCCCACCATAGAACAATGCTTGGCTGGGAATCTCCCAACCCTGTGCAAACACCCTTGAATGGCAGCCATTTTGTGACTGCTTCCACCTCCCGTGGCAGCCATTTTGTGGTGGTGCCCGCTACCTTTCCCAAAATTCCAAAAGCACTTTTAGGCTCAACAAGGCTGAGGACCACTGGTTTGATCTATATCCTACTTCAAGCCAAACTTTATGAGAGACACAGGTGCTCCCATGTTTAGCATACCCAGAGCATAAATCTGTTTGATAACTTTCCACAAAGAGTTTTGTCTTCAGACGTGTGTGTGCATAAAAAACCTTATACCTTGAATAAAACTTTGTTGGTCTTAAAGGTGCAACTGGACTCTAACTTTGTTCAAATAAATAAACAAATAAATACAGTAAATGAATAAATAGTGAAACCTGATCCTGAATGAGCTGAATTTATATTGAGTTTATACTGTCCTCATTAATTCTTCATTAATTCATTGCTAATAAGATATTTTGACACAGAGGGATTTTTCTCCCTATGAGTGTGTGTGCATGTAGATTTTGCACATGTTTTGTGCTAACACTGTGCATAGCTGCACACTCTGTTGTATAGCACCACTGGCTCATTTTATGTATCATAAGCTTTGACACCATTAGAAATTATATCACTGATAATGGTGAGGCGCCATAAGACATTTTGCTAGGTCTGTGCAGAAACTTGTTCCAAAAAGCAATCATTGTAATATACAAAAGATTTCCAATATTGCAGCTTTATTACATTATGTAGCTGTGGGATTTTTTCAGAATCACATAATCTGGGTCTCTCCCTTAATTTTCCACACCAGGATGACACCAGAGGAAAATGACTCTGTGTTGTTGTTGTTCAGTCGCACAGTCGAGTCCGACTCTTCGCGACCCCATGGACGAGCTCTCTCCAGGCCTTCCGGTCTTCTGCCGTCCTCTGAAGTTGGCTCAACTTCATGTTCGTTGCATCGATGACACTGTCTAACCATCTCATCCTTTGCCGTCCCCGTCTTCTTTGACCTTCAATCTTTCCAAGCATCAGGGTCTTCTCCAGTGAGTGCTCCCTTCTCATTTGGTGGCCAAAGTATTACAAAGTATTACTCTGTATTACTGACCAATTTACCATGCATCATGTAAACATTTCTAAAAGGAAGGTGCATGTTTGCAAGGAGTAACTTAAGATTATTAAAGTGGTATTAAAGCAGCATTTAATCATGAATGCAGATCAAGGCTGTTCCCCAGGAATACCTATGCAGGTATAAGGCCCACATTAATTCTTCTATTTCAGTGTACCACTAATATACGTGACACCAGTGGTGGGTGAGTTAAGTACTGTTCAGGTGTTACAACCACATTTACCAGTGGCCCACCCAGCCACAGAAAAAGAGTCCATCAAAATCTTCACAATAATATGCCAACAAATGTGGAAAACAAAACAGACTGGAAACTCTCAAATCTACATTCCAATTCTGAAAAAAGGCAATGTCAAAGACTACAGCAACTATTGAACCATCACACTAATATTTAATGTGAGCAAAGTGATGCTCAAAATCTTACAAAAGAAACTGTTACCATATCTGGGGGGAAATGGCAGATATTCAAGCTGGATTCAGAAAATGGAGAGGCACTAAAGACCATATTGCAAATTTACATTGAATACTGGAGCATACGAGAGAATTTCAGAAGAAAATCAGCTTGTGTGATTACATCAAAGCTTTTGATTGTGTGGATCATGAAAAGCTAAGCATAGTTTTAAAATAAATGGGTGTGCTACAACATCTGATCATTTTGGTGCACAACCTATAATGTTAGGACAGAATATGATGAAACAGGATGGTTTCCAATCAGCAGAGGTGTCAGGCAAGGATATCTTTTATCTCCCTGTCTCTTCAATCTATATGCAGAACATATCATAAGGAAACCTGGATTTGATTTAGATGAAGGCGAGGTGAAAATTTGTGGAAGGAACATTAACAAGGTGAGATGTGCAGATGACACCACATTCCTGGCAGGAATAGTGAAGACTTGGAAGGACTCCTGATTGGGGTTATAGCAGAAAGTGCCCAAGCAGGGTTACAGCAGAACGTCAAGGAGACCAAAGTGACGACTGCTGGGGATTTATAAAAGCTTCAGGCGGATGATGAAGAAATTCATTTCAGAGGGCAGCCCTGTCAAGGTTTCTGCAGCAGAACAGCGGGACAAGAGTCCAGCTGCACCTTGGAGGCCAACAGGATTTTCGGGGGGGGGGGAGCTTTGGAGAGTCTGGTGCCCTGCAAGCCTTTAAATGTGTTTTTATGAAAGATATGGAATGTGCAAAGGGACTGTACAACATGGAGACCTGGGAATACCTGTTGAGACTGCACACCTGAAAGAGGGACGCCTTCCTTTAGCATTGCTGCTCCAGTGATGGTCCAGAGTTACCAGCCATCTTACCTGCAGTGAGATGAAGCAGTTCCATAAGCCTCTACGGAGCCTCAGACACCATGCCATGGAAAGGCACAAGGACAGAGAACTTCAAACTCCAGTAGGAGTTTCTTCAAGCACATGTAGGCAACCCCTTCCCCCCCCTCCTCCAGACCTGCAAAGCTGCACGTAGCTCTGAGACTCCAATAATAGTTGCTTAGCAACTAATTGCTCAACCATCAGCCAGGCGGCTAGGGCCATCAAGAGACAATAGCCCTAGCCTGATGATTCAATCACTCTTCATCCAGGTGCCAGTCCCCAGACCAAGTTACTAGGTCTCAGTATTGAGCACTCCTTAGTCCCCCTCCCCCCTTTTAGCCAGCCAATAGTATCTTTTATGGGATGGACTAACAGGAGGTGTCACAGGGGTGTGTGGCCAGTTCAGCCTGCGCCCCCCCACACACCACGTTATAAAAGATGCTCCCCGACCACATGGTTTCTCTCTCTCTCCCTCTCCATGACCCCTATCGAAGCTTTAACCCTCTTGTGTCCAGCTTGCTATCCATATACCCTACCTCCATCTTTAAACTCTAGTCTGCAGCTAGAGTCCATGTGGTTCTGCTGGTTCAGAGCACGTGTTCCCCATTTTCCATTCTTATCTCCTCCATTCTTCCATTGGTACGTCTCAGTCAATGAGGACAGGTAAATATCACCCAACCAACGAATATCCTGCTCATGCAAACGTGATAATTATCTTTATTTCTTAGTATAAGTATAAATATGTGTGTGTGTTTGTGTATTGTTTGAGTGATATATATCCTCCAGTAAAAAGATATTATATTATACTGAATACAGTCTCTGTGTCTCTTCTGGTACTTACAGCAAAGGTGGGACTTCTGAATACATTGGTGTAAACCCTAATTTGCCTATTGCCAATAATCATAACTTTCCCTAGATTAATTGAGAATTCAAGGCAATTTGGCTAACAAGTCAGAGCTCCCTTCATCGGATACTAATTAGAATAGAAATCTCTGTCCTTACATCCCAGTCAGAAGGTGGGAGGGTTGCTGCAAACAAGGAACTCGAGATGCGGAGCTTGGCTGTAGACAATGGATCATTTGGTGTGTTTAGGATGTTGGCTGCGGATGCGTAGATACGTTTGGCGATCCGCAGGTTTCTGATATAAGGTGGTTTTAATGCTTCCATTATGTGTTTGTATCATGGGTGTCTTCTTCTTGTGTGGATTGGTCCATGGTCAGGTTAATGGTGCACTGGAAGCTGCTGAAGGCCCAGTGAAATTTCCCCAGTACTTCTTTCCCATGTGACAAATTATGAAAATGTCATCAATAAATCTCAGGTAAGGGGGGGTTGTTGTTAATGGATGAGATCTGAGGAAGAGCTGCTCCAGGTCAGCCATGAAAATGTTGGTATACCGTGGTGCCATACAGGTGCCCGTGGCCTGAAGTAGTTGTGGGTGAGGAGGGCAACCTGGCAGAGCTTGGTAGCAACCCGTAAAGCCTGATGTCAGAAGAATGCATTCTGACTTAGCCTCTTTCCTGATAGGCCAGTTTGCAGTATGAAGAGCACGGTTTGGATGGGAGAACATTCCATCATATCTGTCCCCACCTACAGTTTGAAAGGGTTCCCACTTCAGTAAGAACTTGACATCTGATGTAGAAGCCCTGAGAAGGTTGCAAGCACACAATATGGAGCAGAGGTCCATCAGTGGCTATGAGCCACAAGGTATAGATAGGGACTCTGGGGCAAGTGATGCTCTGTCTTCTTGGTGCTTGGGGGGGGGGGTCAACAGTGGGAGGGCTTCTAATGTCCTGGCCCCATTGGTGGACCTCCTGATGGCACTGGTATTTCTGGCCACTGTGTGACACAGAGTGTTGGACTGGATGGGCCTTTGGCCTGATCCAACATTGGCATCTCTTATGTTCTTAAGAGTCTAATGGGTGTGGAGAGTGTTCCAGAGGTTCCTCACAAATATACATGGGGGTGACCACAGCTCTGCTACTGGAAGAATCTGGACGGCAGGGCTGAAAATAATTTGATTCTAGAAATATATAATTTTTAAAGCCTTATTTGAACCCATCCAGACCAAGGCTCATCTCCAAGCAATGTAATGAAAACTGTGTTGCTTGTTGAAAACATTCAATCGATTAGTAGCACCTTTTAAAACAATACGGTTTAAATCAGATACAGATTTCATTTTGGGCAGATTGCAAAGCCTTTAGGGAAGGGATTGATTAAAGAGAAGCTTTACTACAAGTGCCACAAAATTAATATTTTTCTACTTGGGCCACAAATTCCATCATGCTTCCTATGCTGATTTTGGCATCTGGGCCATCCAGGTACCCACCAAACACCAAGTGCAAATGGCAGGGTTGCCAGATTTTGTCACTGGCCTTGCTCCTGTGCCTTTAACAGAAGCCAGACTGGAAAGTGTAGCAGTAGGTGAAGCTTTTCCTGGTATG
>NW_015162577.1:62127-91649 GCF_001447785.1 Gekko japonicus
AGGCACAGGAGCAGGTGCAGTTAAAAGACCCCACCTACCTGGATTGCATCCACAGTGCCATTAGAACACTTCTATATAAGGGATGGATGAGAGGCAAGGTCATTGCCGTAACCAGAAAAGCTCTCAGACAGGGGTCTTCTTCTTGAGCTAGGAGACAGCAACCTTGGGGGCGAAGATCAGCCGATCATGATATTTCAGTCTAGTGAGTGTTTGAGGCCTGGACAGCAAGAGCCATAGAATGGTGAAATGATGCCTGGCTTTATGCAACTCTTCATCTAGGTATGGGCCAGTTCACACAGGAGCCTCTCCACACTCTGAAGCCTCCGGGTGACTGTGGTGCTTATGGGTTCTGCCAGCTGCTACAGCCCCATCCAAAGAGAGCGTCCATCCAGCCCTTGCTTGGTGCTGCCCCCCGCCACCCTCTGGCAGGGCTTAGCCACTTCTAGTATGAAGGGAGAGGCGCAAGGGAGTCACAGTGTGGAACATAAATATGAAGTAAATAGAGGATCAGGCAAGGAGGTCCACAAGACAGCTGGCCCAATTTGGCCTTGTTTACATTGGCAACAGGTGCTCATTCACCTTTGGGTTAATATTTTAGTGACAGGAAATAATCAGGAGTGCTAAGCAGAAGAGAAGCCCTTATGGAACATCAGAGGTTTTGGTTTTCCTGCATTCCTTTTGAAACCCTTTTTTTGTTTTTCTATTTTAGGGGAATATAATATCTGTATCATTCCCCCCCCCCCCGGAAATACAGATGAGATTTTTTTTTTTCCAGCATACATTTGCATAGAGCTCTCCTCATTACTGTTTTTATTTCTAACAGCTGCAAATGCGTTTGTTATTCCATGGGAAATAAGCAGAAAATATATGAAACAAAGAATTTAACAAGCACTCTCCCCCCCCCTCACCAAGCTACTGAAGCAAACTTTAAAGACAGCTTTGTAGTTGTCCTCGAGCCAAAGATAAGATATTAGTCTAATTCACACAGTTGATGTTGGTCATTTCCCCCCAAAGAACCCAGGCCAACGGAGTTACTTATGTTTATAACAAAAGACTAAGATGGTACTATATACTAAAAGCACTACAGTTGTTTATCTTCTTTCCAAATTTGAGCAAAAAAGGTAAGGCCCCAGTCACACGGAAGATTTTGGCCCGGGAGAGGGATGGATCGGGGGCGCAGGAAACGGGTGCGATCTCACCGCAACATCTGGGAAGCGGCGCGCACCCATCCCCAATCCGTCCCTAAACCAGGAAAAGCCACTGCAAAAAAGAACCTCCTACAGAGGAGGACTTACCTGAAGCACCGCAGCAAGCGTGGCCGTGGGATCGCCGCCGCGCCTGTCGTCCGGAGCAATCCAGGCTCCCGGCCGAACTGCGCACGTGCACAAATGCGCAGTTCGGCAGCCTCGCTCTCCCTTCAGTAGCTCCCCCCCCCCGGCATCTGATCGTGTCGGGGAGGAACAGGGTCTAAGATTTCTTAATAATTTAAAATATGTATATATCTTATTTAAAGTAGTTCTATAGTGATAATGCAAGTAATTCCACTCTGGATCTAAACTGCTAAACTGATCTCTTCAGATCTCAGTTGCTAAAAGGACAGTCAGTCCTCCTTAGTGCTTGGATGGGAAATCCAGAGACAGACAATAGCAAACCACTTCTGCTCGTGGTCGAAGAAACCCTGCCTTTGAAAACCTACAGGGTTGCCAGAAGTCAGCCGTGGCCTGATGGCACTTTCCACCATGCAAGCAAAAATGGAACCTGGGGGGTGCATTGCTAGAAGGACAAGGAAGAAGAATGGATTTAAATACATAAGAAGGAGAAAACCAGCCAAAGAAGTTATTGGACCATTAGATAGCAAAGGCCTGAGAGAACCTCTGAAAGGGTATTGGGAGGGTGAGGATCAGCTGAACAAATTCTTTGCATCTGTTTTCACTGTGACAGATGTTGGGCATGAGCCATTTTACCCCTAGGAGGATGTGTGAAGAACTGAGTCAAATACAAGTATCCAAAGACAAAGTTTGAAGGCTAATTGACAAATTAAAAACTAACAAATCACCATGTCCTGGCAGTGAGGTGGATAGACCCAGTATTTTTGCCTTTGGCTGTATTCCCCTCCTTCCATTTTTCCAAGTGGAAATGCTGGTTGAATCCAATGCAGTCTATACCCAAGAGTACTTAAAGAGTTTGAAAAGGAAGTTACTGATCTTCTAACAATATGTGAGTGTGATTAACATTAACCTGTGTGCCAGAAAGCTGGAAAACAGCCAAAGTCATGATTATTTTTTAAAAGGAACATGTAGCAAGTAGCACTTTTTACCAGCTTTGTCTGATATGCCAGCTGTGTCCCTTCTTTGAAACATTTGATTTGGCGACAGTGATCCATGCTCTGATCACATCCAGGTTGGATAACTGTAATGTAGATTACATGGGGATGCCTTTGAAAACTTCAGTTGGTCCAAAATATGTCAGCCAAGCTATTGTCAAGAACTAAATACAGGGATTGTATCATTCCTGTCCTGGAAGTTCTGCATTGGCTGCCCATCTCTTTCTGGTCACAACTCAGATTTCTGGTTCTTACCTTTGAAGCCCTGAATGTCTGGGGCCAGGGTACTTGAGGGTGTGAGGGTGTGCCACCACCCATATTGCCCACCCCACCCACCCAGGTCCATTTCTGAGGTCATTTGTATCCTCAAATTGAGAAGTGAGGTATATGGTGACCAGATATGGGTTTTTCCAGTGGTCACGCCCCACCTTTGGAATGCCTTTCCTCATGAGGCTCACCTCATGAGCCAGTTTGGTGTAGTGGTTAAGTGTGCGGACTCTAATCTGGGAGAACTGGGTTTGATTCCCCACTCCTCCACTTGCACCTGCTGATGTGATCTTGGGTCTGTCACAAGCTCTGGCACAGCTGTCCTTGAAAAAGAGCAGTTTGTGTCAGAGTTCTCTCAGCCCCACCCACCTCACAGGGTGTCTGTTGTGGGGAGGGGAAGGGAAAGGAGTGTGTAAGCCGCCCTGAGACACCTTTGGGTAGTGAAGGGTGAGGTATAAATCCAATCTCTTCTTCTTCTTCTTCTATTACCTACCTTCATTTCCTCTATGTGCCAAGCTAAAACATTCATTTTACCCAATTTTTAGCTATACGGGTTTTTAATCTTAAATGTTTTATGTTCTGCTTCTGGCCTAAGGATCATTGCATCTACATTATTTTAGGTTGATCAATGTGTATTTTATGCTAGGGGTATGTGCCAAGAAAAAAAATATTACAATTTCAAAGCCAGGCTTCGGGGAGGGGGGATTTTTTTTTACCATGGTTGCTTATTTTGAGGTGGGACATTACTGGTTCAGGCTTTAAATCCCTGTAGTTCCAGAGTTCGGGACCATTCTTTTCAATGGGGAATTTATATGAGGGTCTGAGACAGCTGTTTATAAAGATAATGGCATCAAATTTGCACCAGACACAGTCCTCCCTGTAATCTAAAGATCAATACTCTCTCTAAGCTGTGGAGTCTTGTGAGCAAAAATTCTGCTTTGTGAGCTACTGGCTTTAAAGTTGTGAGTGAGCAATATGGCTACTGCATAATTAGTTTGCTCTGGAGCCCCATCCTTCCTGAGCTAAGACAAAAAAGTGCAAGGTTAAAAAACTGTGAGCTAGTTCATACTAACTCAGCTTAGAGGGAACACTACTAAAGACTTCCTAATTTTCAAGCAGATTGAAGAAATGTATTTTAAAGACACCCCCCAAAGTAGATGACTATCTGAATTCCTAGAATGGTGGTCAAGCCACAGTCAAGCAGGAAAGCTCCAGTTGGCACTGACACTAAGAAAAACAAAAAGTTTGCATTTTCCTAGTCTTACAGTGACTGAATGACAATAAAAATTTCTTACCATTCCACTGAAAACTCTACATTTGGCTTCCTTCCTTTTGGTTTTTTTCCCCTTTCAATTAGTGAAAATGGCTTTATTTGCACAACCCCCCCCCCAATCCCTTTCCATTGGTCACCATTATTTCATATGGCAGAATTGGGGCTGTAGTAGTTGTTTTTCAACCAAATAACACTATTTGGTTGACTATCGCCTGTCTTCTAAAGAATCCCTCAAGTTTCAAGCAAATTAGGCCAAGTGGATGAACACTACAAGCCCCTAAACAAGGTGCCCCATCTCTCTGTTTTCCCAGTCATAGGAGTTGCAAAGAACAAAAAGGTTCTGCCCTCACAAAGGAGGGAAGGAAAGTGAGTGGAGCTCTCTGTAGCTTGCCTCCAAAGGTGATTAGCTGGAATACTCTGTGCTCCTCCCTTGCAAGGATCTGATTGGGAGAAATGCTATTATTCAGGAAATCAGTAGAATCAAAGAAAAAAACGTGCAAATGCTGTATCTGGCTAGTAGCACCTGAATTTGAAAACACATGCATTTTTTCAAGGAGGGTAGTTTAATTTCACTAATAATCCTGGATTAATGACTCAAAACTGGTCTCTGGAGAGGCAGCATATAAATTTTCGAAACAAATGAATAAACCACAGACCAGGTCACATAACATCTCTTCTGAGTAAATTAGTAGATAGTGTCAATAAAGTAGAATTGCTAAACACATAGAAGAACAAGCCTTGCTGAATCTGCGTGGCTTTTGTCAAGGGTGTTCCTACCACACCAACTTCATAGAATTCTTTGAAAGTGTCAACAAGCATAAATACAAGAGTATACAAGACACTGTATACTTGGAGTTCCAAGAAGAATTTGAAAAACTGCCTAACCAAAGGTTTCTAAGTAAATTTAACAGTCATAGGATAAGAGGACATGCCCTTTCATGGCTTGTTGACTGGTTAAAAAAACAGGCTACACAAGGCAGGGTTCTTTTTTTTCCTAGAGGAAGAAAACAATTGGTAGGG
The DNA here is from genome assembly GCF_001447785.1 of Gekko japonicus. NCBI lineage: Eukaryota > Metazoa > Chordata > Lepidosauria > Squamata > Gekkonidae > Gekko > Gekko japonicus. Next base: position 67,011 of record NW_015162577.1, read on the forward strand.
ATCCATGTTGAGACTGGTACTGTACAATTTATTCATACATGTCTTGGCACCAGAGGTAAGCAGCAGGGTGGCAAAGATTGTGGATGACACCAATTTTTTTCAGGACATTGAAAACACAAGCAGATTGTGAGGAGCTACAAAATGACCTCTCCTAACTGGATGAATGAACAACAAACTGGCAGATGAAATTCAATGTAAGTAATTACAAACTGATACATGTCATGACTCAAACCCTAATTTAATATATATGTTGTTGAAGTTTGAAGTGACAGTGACAGATCAAGAAAATGACATTGGGTTGTGGAGAATAGCTGACTGAAAACATTGACTGCAGCAGCAATTTTCAAACGGCAAGCTCCATATTAAGAATCCTCAGGAAGTGACTGAGAATAAAACTGCCTGTATAGTGATGCCTATACAAGTCATTGGTACAGACTCAGTTGGAATACCACGCACAGTTCAGTCACCACATGTGGGGGGAGGGAGGATATTGCTGGGGAAAAGTACAGAAAGTGTGTTGGTCTGCCCTATGAGAAAAGGCTAAAGTATCTAGGCTTTTTAGTTTAGAAAAAAGGCAACCGAAGAGCGACATCATAGAGTTCTACAAAATAACGTATGGTGAAGAGAAAGTGGACAGAGGGAAAACTTGTTTGTCTCCCATAATACTAGAATTCAGGATCACTCCATGAAACTGATTGGCAGTAGACTCTAGACTGAGAAAAGGATCTCCTACTTCACCCTACAGGTAACAGACTTGTGGAGCTTGCTGCTACCAGATGAGATGATGGCCACTGGCTTAGATAGATGTAAACAGGGGTTGTTCTCTCTGTCTGTCTATTATTGCTCATACAGCTAAAGTCTTAAGCAGAAAATAAAATAGTAAAATAAGAGTGCGGTCACAAATGCCGGATAACACGGGGGGGGGGGGGCAAGGCTATTTGCTCCGTAGTGATTTGACCTGCCACTGCGTGATCAGATGCAACGGCGGGTGAATTGGGGTTTTTCTTCGCCACATGTTTCTGGTGCGCTTCAACAAGGGATCACAGATGCAATGGGAGCGTGCTGGAGCAAACACACGGGGAAGTCTGTCTGTGGCCCGTCGCAAACCCGTTTGCTACTGCACTTTCCCCCAGTATTTTTTAACTCTGCTTCTTCAGCAGAGTGCAACAGGTTGCCGATGGATGCGGGACGCTTGCCAGATGTTCCCGTGTGATCGCACCCTTAATATCTGCCCGGCATTCATGCCTATCGCACAGCTAATTCTGCATGTGATCGGGACCTAAAATAAGTTTAATGCCTGACTTGATATTCTTCTGCTGCTGTTTAATTGTTGCGGATGATACAAAGTTTTTCAGGGTGGTGAAAACCAGTGAGGATTGTGAGGCACTCCAAAGGGATCTGTCAAAGATGGGCGAGTGGGCATCAACATGGCAAATGGGGTTCAATGTGGCCAAGTGCAAGGTGATGCACATTGGAGCCAAAAATCCCAAATATAAATACACGTTGATGGGGTCTGAACTGGCAGAGACTGATCAAGAGAGAGATCTTGGAGTTGTAGTAGATAACTCACTGAAAATGTCGAGACAGTGTGTGACTGCAATAAAGAAGGCTAATGCTATGCTGGGGATTATTAGGAAGGGTATTGAAAACAGATCAGCCAATATCATAATGCCCCTATATAAGTCAATGGTGCGACCTCATTTGGAATACTGTGTGCAGTTCTGGTCACCACACCTTAAAAAGGATATTATAGCTTTGGGAAAAGGGCAGAAAAGGGCAACTTGAATGATAAAAGGGTTGGAACACTTTCCCTATGAGGAAAGGTTAAGGCGCTTAGGGCTCTTTAGCTTGGAGAAACGATGACTGAGGGGAGACATGATTGAGGTTTATAAGATTATGCATGGGAAAGAGCAGGTAGAGAAAGAGGTACTTTTCTCCCTTTCTCACAATACAAGAACTCGTGGACACTCCATGAAATTGCTGAGCTGTCGGGTTAGAACGGATAAAAGGAAGTCCTTCTTCACCCAAAGAGTGATTAACACTTGGAATTCACTGCCACAGGAAGTGGTGGTGGCTACAAGCATGGACGGCTTCAAAAGGGAATTAGATAAGCATATGGAGCAGAGGTCCATCAGTGGCTATTAGCCACAAGGTCTAGATAGGGACTCTGGGGCAAGGGATACTCTGTCTTCTTGGTGCTTGGGGGGGTCAACAGTGGGAGGGCTTCTGATGTCTTGGCCCCACTGGTGGACCTCCAGATGGCACCTGGTATTTCTGGCCACTGTGTGACACAGAGTGTTGGACTGGATGGGCCTTTGGCCTGATCCAACATTGGCATCTCTTATGTTCTTATGTACAAATTTTGCCACAGAAAGAGTAACAGAGTCATTTAACCAAGTCACCTGTGCCCTCGTATTATCAGGTGCTGGTCTACTGCTGGTCAACAGGACATGTAACAGTTGAATGGGGGCCTCTGGGTCCAAGGCTGTCAGGTACTGAGGAGCAGCCAGCAAGGGAGGGCCATGGCCAGTGAGTCCTGCTTGTGTGTTTCCCTCTGGAATTCAACTGGCTGCTGTTGGAAACAGGATGCTAGGCTAGATGGACCATTGTTCTGAGGTAGCATGGCTGCTGTTTTGTCCTAGACATTCCTAACAACTAAGTGTTGACAAATTTTCTTACCTAAAAATCTTAGAGCAGGTCAAAAAGAATGCTTACAAGGAAATGCTTTCTGACAAAGATTTTTGTTGTTCAGTTGCACAGTCGAGTCCGACTCTTCGTGACCCCATGGACCACATCACGCCAGGCCCTCCTGTCTTCTGCCATCCTTTGGAGTTTTCCTCTCATCCTTTGCCGTCCTGGTCTTCTTTGACCTTCAATCTTTCCCAGCATCAGGGTCTTCTCCAGGGAGTGCTCCCTTCTCATTTGGTGGCCAAAGTATTTGAGCAGTGTTTGTTGCCTGTTAATTCAGTGCTTCACATTTGAAATATAATATCTGAAGACCTTTATGTCTAGAATCTAAAATTACTGAAGATCACCACTACTTTCCCTTCCTCATACATGTGAGGATTCATTCCTAATCATTGCTTGTATGTATTCTGAGAGGAAACATCGAACCTGGGTGCATGGTGTGCCCTTCCCATCTACTGCAATGTCCACATCTTTCTCTCCTTCTGTGGCATCAGAAGTTAAGAGGCGTCCCTGAGAGGGTTCCTTTTGCAGGAGTGGAGCTCTTCTACCCTAGCAGGTCCAAAAGCGATGGAACTGCCCTTATTGCCAGGCACTGGATTTGACTTCAGCAGCACTGATAACAGACAGGACTATCTCTATGCATCTGGGCTGTATGTTCCCCTCTGCAGAGACAGGGAGGAATAGAATAACTTTGTAATGTAAATATACCGAATAATATTAGAGTTTCACTACTAAATTATGGGAATTTCATCTTGGCCGAGATCCATTTCAGTTATTTTTCATTTTCATTGGTGTGTCGGCACTGAACAACTCTCACAAGAACGATTTTGCTGCTGTGTGCATTTTCAAATCTTCCATCGCTCATATCATAAAATTCTGAACACATTCCAGAGAACTATTATTTAGACATGTTTAGCTCTTTGCTATCAGCATAAATAAATCATTACATGCGGGTTATTCTTACTGCAAAGATGTACATAGCATGTCAGTTATGAATTATACATCGTTCGTTTAATTTAAAATAAGTACATAGAACTGACACGGTTCTCAGACTCTGGTGGTGAGTCATCTGGTTCTCGAAAAAGTGATGCATTACATTCTATTTCCATGGTAGTACAGCCTTATCATTGAAGATATAACAATACTAATGATTTACTGTGTGGAGCAGCAGATCTTGTAAAGGATATTGTGCTAGGGCTGGAGGTTTTGTGTCATCTTCTGGGCAGGTGTGGAGGGGGAGGTATTTGTGAATTTCCTGCATTGTGCATGGGGCTGGACTAGATGACCCTGGAGGTCCCTTCCACCTCTATGATTCTATGATTCTATGTGGCTGATAATGGTTAAACATGGAGGTAGATCAAGATGAACAGTCAGGCTGGTCTGTCCATAGCTGTAGAGAAGAGCAAGAGTCCTGTAGCACCTTTGTGCTAAGTTGTGGTTTTGTGAGTCACTGCTCACTTCTTCAGATACAGCGAGAATGTGAGTCCATCTGTAGCTATAACATACCACTGGGACTGGGGGAGGGGGACCGTGTTATGGTGGTTTGAGTCCTATCTGGGAGGTCGGTCTCACAAGGTGGTGGCTGGGGGGGGGGGGGGGATTCCTGCTCTGCTTCTCAGGTGTTGGCCTCTGGGGTTCCATAGGGTTTGATCTCATCCCCCATGCCATTTAATAACTATATGTATCTGCTGGGAGAAGTCACGAGGAGGTTTAAGCTATGATGTTACCAATATATAGACGATACCCCTGACTGCTTTTGGTCAAATTTTCTAGCAGTCTTGAATTGTGATTTTAAATTATTTTTTTTATGCTGAAAGGAGGAAGGAGATGGGAATGCCAACTCTAGGATGAGAAATTCCTGGATATTTGAGGGGTGGAGCCTGGGAATGGTGGAGATTGAGGCAGGGAGGGACTTCAGACAGATATAATGCCATAGACTCCACCCTCCAAAGCAGTCATTTCCTCCAGGGGAACTAATGTAGCCAACCTTCAGGTGAGGGCTGGAGATTACCCAGAATTACAATTTAACTCCAGACAACAGAGATCTGTCCCCCTGGAGGAAATGGGTGGACTCTGTGGCATTATATCCAGCTGAGCCCTCTCCCCTCCCCAAACTCTGCACTCCTCAGACTTCACCACAGAATCTCCAGGAATTTCCCAACCTGGAGTGGACAATCCTAGTCTCAGGCCTGGCTCCAACCCCCCTGCTATTTAGCCATTCATACTGCAGGAGGAATCTTCCCCAATCCAAGTTCAAGTTGTGTTTTTGCTTCCTCCCCTACCTCTCTCTCTCTCTCTCTCTGGCTATCAGACAGTGGGCCTCCCACTGTCAATGGGGCAGGGCCTGGAGTAGATCCGTGCAGTGGCTATTTCAAAATGTATTGGGGGGATTCAACCCTCCCAATTTTTTAACTTTTTGGATTTTTCTACAGACCCATGGAGTCCCCTGAATCTGTAGAAAAACCTGTTGTGGGGAGAGATCTGGGGAAATAAGTATCTGCATGTAGAGGGGACTGTTGAGAATTAGATATATAGATTATTTTATCTATGCTGTAAACCACCTTGAGCTCCTTAAGATTAGAGTCTGCACTCCTAACCACTACACCAACCTGGCTCTCTGTTTAACCCTCCAGCATATCTATGATCTCTTTTTCCGTACAGGGCTGTTCTATAATCACAGTCTCCTATAATAGGAAGAGCAATTGCTCGGTAGTTCTTCACTCCTTTGTATTTTTTTTAATTCAAGGATGCCACTAAAAGAGCGTAGAGTTCCATCAGCTCCCACTCAAAATTATTTGGAGGGGGAATAAAACTGCACATAGAAGATGGGGGAGAGCTAAATTAGTCCAATGCACTAAGAACTTCCCACTGAACGCCACAACGGCTGCTCTGTGGACGATGTTTCCGGGGGGCGGCTGTGCTGGTGGTCTGTGGTGGAAGAGCGAGAATCAAGTCCAGGCTTGGTGGTGGGGGGGAGTAATCAGCTTTGATTCTTGCAAAGGCTCCTACCCTGAAAACCTTGCCGATCTCTACGGTGCTCCTGGACTTGAATCCAGCTCTTTATGATGGTGCGGCTTTTAACCATTCAGGATCACACACCCCGGTTCCCATTTTCCAGTTGAAGGCAAAATGCACCAGTGAGAAATCAAGTGTCTCATGAGACCTGTCAGCTTTAGAAAAGAGATGGTGTGGTCCTCCCCTGATCCCCTGTCCTGCTACCCACCACCCACGTGAGAACTTAAAGTGATCTAACTGTAAACCCAGTGTTATGTTTTGCAAATGTGTGGGTTAAAATGTTACTGTCTGTAAATATCTGGATATTCCCCATGAGAAGCAGCCATCGTATCCAGTAATGAAGCTGGCTCCTGGGAAGATTGGGACATGTCAGCTGATTTCCCTGACCAGTTCACCCTCCTCGATAGTGTCTCAGCTTCCCTCGGACTGCTGACTACGCATGAGAAAAAAGAGTATCACATACAGGAAGCCACAATGAGAAACGAGGCATCAAATGACAAGGCATTTGCACAGGAGCTGAGCAGTGTTCCTGGCAAACCTCTAACGACAACAACTAGGTAGATTTCCCAACTGCCATTCTTATTATTTGCGTGCCGTCTATTCTATGTATTTAATTGAGCATTAAGGGGAAAGGCATTCTTGTATATGCACTACAATGAACCGGCTATTTTTCTTCTTCTTCATAGAATGAAAGAATACATTGAAAGACCCAATTAGTATGTTGTACAGACGAATGCTACTCACTTCAGAATCTAATAGAAGCATGTAGTTGTCTCTTGAAAGAGACAATTTTATTCTTTCTCACCATACTATCCTCGTGTGAATTATCTCCTTTGAAACAATTTATTTTAATCATGATGACATCTAAAAGGCAATAGTAACAAGTGAGAAGCCAACTGATTATCAAGTAAGATCTTTTTTTTTTTACTTTTTAAAACTTTCAAAACTTATTTTTGTATTCCCTTATTTACCTGTCCTATTTTGGAAACAATGATTAATATTCCCAAATTCATAAACTAAAGTTATGCCTTAAAGGTAAAGGTTCCCTTGCTCGAAAGCCAGTCGAATCCGACTCTAGGGTTGCGGTGCTCATCTCCGTTTCAAAGCCTTACCATCCTTTAATAATTGGGAGCAAAACCTAGCAGGAAGTTCTCCTGCAAAAAGACTCACTGAAATCTGGTTTCAGAACATATGACAGTTTTTGATCCAGATTACAGTTATTCATCCAATAAGTGGCCTTTTTGTCCCCTATTCTGTTTTATAAATAGGCATCAGAAAGACTGCACCAAGGATTAGGAATAGATCTCCCCACCACCCCAATGCCAGTTGTCAAGGGCAGAACCAACTGTCAGCAGGCTTTTCAGAAAGGATACTGAGAGATTTTCCTAATGTTCCTAAGTGCCATAGAACGAAGGCCTATGAAGATGTATAATGCAGTAGTTATACCTTAATCCTATAGGCTTCACTTACTCTAAATGTATTAAAGGATACATTTTTTAAAGAATGGTTTTGGCATTGAGGAATTTCAAATGACACTAATAGGGATTAATGTGTTTTTGAAAAGCAAGTGCTACATTCTGGGTTTAATTCTGCAGAGTTGACATCACATTGCTCATAGATCTGTTCATGGGAAGACGGAACCAGATTACTCATTCAAGAATGATTTCCTGGGGCTTACAAACTCTCAGGCTAAATTAAAACCTTTAGCATTATTATTCTAACTTTGATTTTTTAGAAAAGGTCAATAATATATATAATTAAAGAGTCAGACATTTCCCCTGGCACTTCAGTATTATTTGTGCTCAGTGTGTTCCTTGGCATGATTCAGCCACCGTGACCCAAACTGGACCCAGAGGAGGGGGAATTAGCTTTAACACGGGTTCCAGGAAGGAATCACTGAGGACCTTGTGGGTCTGTTTGTCCCAGGCTGGATCTCAGTGGGGATCTAGCCTGGTAACAAACAGACCTACAAGGTCCTCAGTTATTATACCCCAAAATAAAATTATGAAGAAAGACAATGAGATTGTGAATTTTTTTTGGTATTGTATACAATACAATATTGTATAAAGGTAAAGGTTTCCCTTGCTCGAAAGCCAGTAGAATCCGACTCTAGCGTTGCGGTGCTCATCTCAGTTTCCAAGCCGAAGAGCCAGCGCTGTCCGAAGATGTTTCCGTGGCCGTGTGGCCGGCATGACTAAACACCCAAGGCGCACGGAACGCTGTGACCTTCCCACCGAAGCGGTACCTATTTATCTACTTGCAGTCTCTTGCTTTCGAACTGCTAGGTTGGCAGGAGACTATATTGTATACAAAGTAAAATAAAAAGAGTAAACATGTAAAGAGCCTACACCTGAGAACTGATTCCTTAAATAATCTCTCTCTCTCTCTCCCCCTCCCTCCACACACACACACACACACACACACCCCAACCAGACGACACATTTAAAAATGGTACAAGGGAGGGGACATACGACCTTAAATCTATGGTTTAGGGTCTGGAGAGGTCCAGGTTCAGATGTAGCTGAGCTCCAAGGAGCAGAGCATAAAGGAGGGAAAAAAGGAAGCTGCAAAGCCGTTGCAGGGGTGTTCAGGTAGTGAGAGAACCTGGTACACTTCCCACAGACTTGGGATGGTCTTCTTATGGGGAAGAGTCCCATAGCTTGACATGGGAACCCACTTTCCCAGGAACACATAAGAACATAAGAGACGCCAATGTTGGATCAGGCCAAAGGCCCATCCAGTCCAACACTCTGTGTCACACAGTGGCCAGAAATACCAGTGCCATCAGGAGGTCCAGCAGTGGGGCCAGGACACTAGAAGCCCTCCCACTGTTGACTCCCCCCAAGCACCAAGAAGACAGAGCATCACTTGCCCCAGAGCCCCTATCTATACCTTGTGGCTAATAGCCACTGATGGACCTCTGCTCCATATGCTTATCTAATTCCCTTTTGAAGCCGTCCATGCTTGTAGCCGCCACCCCTTCCTGTGGCAGTGAATTCCATGTGTTAATCACTCTTTGGGTGAAGAAGGACTTCCTTTTATCCGTTCTAAACCGACCACTCAGCAATTTCATGGAGTGCCCACGAGTTCTTGTATTGTGAGAAAGGGAGAAAAGTACCTCTTTCTCTACCTGCTCTTTCCCATGCATAATCTTATAAACCTCAATCATGTCTCCCCTCAGTCGTCCTTTCTCCAAGCTAAAGAGCCCTAACCGCTTTAACCTTTCCTCATAGGGAAAGTGTTCCAACCCTTTTATCATTTGAGTTGCCTTTTTCTGCACTTTTTCCAAAGCTATAATATCGTTTTTAAGGTGTGGTGACCAGAACTGCACACAGTGTTCCAAATGAGGTCACACTATTAATTTATATAGGGGCATTATGATATTGGCTGATCTGTTTTCAATACCCTTCCTAATAATCCCCAGCATAGCATTGGCCTTCTTTATTGCAGTCACACACTGTCTCGACATTTTCAGTGAGTTATCTACTACAACTCCAAGATCTCTCTCTTGATCAGTCTCTGCCAGTTCAGACCCCATCAATGTGTATTTATATTTAGGATTTTTGGCTCCAATGTGCATCACCTTGCACTTGGCCACATTGAACCCCATTTGCCATGTTGACACCCACTCGCCCATCCTTGACAGATCCCTTTGGAGTGCCTCACAATCCTCACTGGTTTTCACCACCCTGAACAACTTCGTATCATCCGCAAATTTGGCCACTTCACTGCTTACTCCCAACTCCAAATCATTAATGAACAAGTTAAAAAGCAGTGGACCAAGTACTGATCCCTGCGGTACCCCACTGCTTACCAGCCTCCACTGAGAGAACTGCCCATTTATACTCACTCTCTGTTTTCTATTAATTATCCAGTTTTTGATCCATAAAAGGACTTGTCCTTTTATCCCATGATTTTTGAGCTTACTTAGGAGCCTTTGATGAGGAACTTTATCAAAAGCTTTCTGGAAGTCAAGGTAAACAATATCTATTGGATCCCCCTTGTCCACATGTTTGTTCACCCCCTCAAAGAACACTAACAGGTTAGTGAGACACGATCTTCCCTTACAAAACCCATGCTGAGTGTGCCTCAATAGGTTTTGTTCATCTATGTGCCTACTAATTCTTTCCTTAATAATGGTTTTCACCAATTTACCTGGTATTGACGTCAGACTGACTGGCCTGTAATTTCCCGGCTCTCCTCTGGAACCCTTTTTAAAGATGGGAATGACATTAGCTACCTTCCAGTCCTCAGGAATGGAGGCAGATTTTAAGGAAAGATTACATATTTTTGTACGATTGTCTAAGATATGAATCTTGAGTTTGACTGGGCAGTTTGGAGGCACCTGCTGTCAAAATCTGGCAGGAAGATTAGTAGGGAAATACCTGACATTCCAAGGTGGGACAATCAGTGGATGGGTTTAGCATACTGACAAAGAACTGGGAATGAATGATGGGTTTAAGTATCTTCCTTATGGCCTATCCTTGGTGGATTGGCTGTTCAGTTGCCTTCATCTATGGCTGGATTGAATTAGCGATACTGTCTAAAGCTGGAAATGGTTCATATTGCTGTGATCAAGTATACCTTGGAATAAAGGATATGATTGTATTAGACATGCCTTAGAGCTGGGCAGACACCTCTGGGGTGTGTCAGGACATTTGGTGATGTTCTTGGCATTGGAATGTTTTGTGTGGTTGCTGAGAACGATATGCCACAGAGCTGGGGGAGATTTGCACTTTATCATTTTCTAATTCCAAAACACCCTTCCTCCCCTTCCCTGGGATTTTCCAATGGGGGGTCTTGGCTGGAGGAGGGGGCGGGATCCTCACACCACAGTGAAGCATTCTGGAGTCTCAATAAATTCTGCAGAAGAGAGTAACATATGTTCTTAGCCCTTTCATTAAAATCAATAGGCATTAAATGTGCTTCAATTAGGCTGGCAAACCAAAAAAGGAAAAAAGATGCCAAGTGACAGCTTTATTATTATACAAAGTTCCTACACCTTTCTCTGTTGAAGCTTCACCAGGAGGATCTAGAAAAACATTTTACATTAGATACAAATTAGAAAGGTAAAAGTAAAGGTTCCCCTGCTCGAAAGCCAGTCGAATCCGACTCTAGGGTTGCGGTGCTCATCTCCGTTTCCAAGCCGAAGAGCCAGCGCTGTCCGAAGACGTTTCCGTGGTCATGTGGCCGGCATGACTAAACATCAAGGCGCACAGAACGCTGTTACCTTCCCACCGAAGTGGTCCCTATTTATCTACTTGCAATTTCTTGCTTTCGAACGGCTAGGTTGGCAGGAGCTGGAACTAAAGACTGGAGCTCACTCCGTCATGCGGCACACTCGGGTCTCAAACTGCTGAACTACCAACCTTCCCCAGCCTGCAGTTCAGCGTCTTAACCACTTGAGCCACCGCAGCTCCTAAATTAGAAAAGGACCCCACAATAAAAATGATTACACAAAATTAAAAATGAATTAAAAAGACAGCACAAATTTAAGCCACACAAAGGACATATATTAATTAGACTGTAGAGTGAAATACATAGTCTATACATTGGAAATGAAGCAAGCACCGATCTCTCAGCACCTAAACCAAAGGCTGCCCTGACAGGGTCTTGATCGAGAAAATCTGCTTTTTCATTCTTCATTTTTTAATGTTTGTAACATCATTGCTGGCTATGCGCTGTAACAATAAAATTCATTCATAATGTTTGTAACATCTAGTCTGATGAAGAGTCCTCATGAGCTGGAAAACTTGCATGATGCCTTGTGTTGTTTTGGGTGGCCCTAAGAAAAGGTGAAGTGGACTGTGAATTCTGCAGGACCAGGGAGAGTTCCCAGGCAAGTCAGACTTTGCTATGAGACTGAAGTGGGAGTGTCAAGTAACAAGCCATGACTGTGCACTGAAGCAGAGAGCTAGCAGGGCGTGAAAAGAGCAGGGCCCTGGCTGCAAGACACGCACTGAATGGTCTCCAGATGTACCCTCTCCTACTCCACTGGGATGACGAGCCTTGGGAGCTGAGGAGCTACACTTTCCAGTCCCTTGTTGCAACCTTGGTGCAAAATCAGGTATTAAACCCTCTTCATATGGGTCTCAGCCCAGCTTGGGGGCCCCCAACGTGACATCTGTGGGCACCAGGGTGCCCGCCAAAATCTTTCCTGGTTCCTGTCAAGTGCTTTTAGAAAATGCGCAGGACTAGGTGGAGCTTTTTCCAAGCAGAGCTCCTGATTGGCTATGCAGATTAAAAGGCATCCTGTTAAGCAGACCTTCTGCCTGAATCCGGCCCCACAGGAGGCAGCCAATGGCATGCCTCCTGAGGGCCGCCTTTGCCTCCTCGTGAGGAGGAAGGGCTGCAGTGCAGCCTCAACTCCAAAAGGGGGAGTGGAGCCGGTGCAGCTTTTAATTGCGGGCTCCACTCTACCCCCTACAGTGCTTGCCTCGCGCTCGGATTGATAGGAGCTCTAAGCATGATGCGGACGAGGGCCTGATTATTCAGGCTTCGAGCTCACCTGGAGGCCGGAGATTGCAGCGGAGGTCAGGGGAAGGCGTCAGCTGGTCCCTGGCGTGTGGTGGTGGCAGCACTCTTCTCGGAGGGCTTCAGCACGCCAGGACCATTGCTGGGATGAGAGGGCATGCCTGGGCCGCGTTGAGGCTGAGGCGGGTGATCAGGCCAGCGAGGAGCATTGTCTGCAGCCATGGTGCCACAGAGTCGGGCCCCACGGGCGGCCGGTAGCGTTGGGGACAGCCTGAATGTTGGGGCCGCGTCAATGGCCTTGCTCTCAACGGCTCCTCAAGGCGCATCCCAACCATTGGCTCGGCTGGGTTTGCAAGCGACTTACAGTTGGCCTTGGTGTCTTGCCTGTTATACGGTTATGGGGTCAAAGCGACACCAGGCCTTGACCGAGCTGCTGTTTCATGTTTGCCCTTGCCATTAATTTCAATATGTTAAATAAAGTGGCCTTAGTTTCATCCAACCTTGGTTGTCTGACTCTTTCTTCCATCTGAGGGGTCAAAGACTGAAGAGCTACTATTAGCGTTGCCTCCAAGTCTGATCCTTGACGTTTTGTGGTTGGTTCCACCTCCTGCGGCAGCCAGTTTGTGACTGGCTCCACCTCCTGCCACAACCCTTTTGTGATTGTGCCCACTGCCCTATTTCAAAATTCCAAAGATACCCACAGGCTTAAAAGGGCTGGGGACCCCCAGTTTAACAGCACCCAATAGCTGTGACTTCTTGTGCCATCCTAAGCAGGTTCACCCCTCAAAGTCCATTGACGTCAATGAGCCTTAGAGGGTGTAACTCTGCTTAAGGATAGGTCTTTGGGACAGTTCCCCCAACCCTAGAGGCAGACAAAAGCCTAGCTAGTTCATTATTGTTCAGGTATAACAAGCTAGGAAAGAAATTAGAAAACAGAAAGAAGATGGAACAGAACAACTTCTTTCCTGGTTGGAAAGATACACATTTGATTAGTACTATAGAGAAATTATGCAAAACATTCAGATGTATAATGTGGTCTTCAGAATGTATATGTTACGTGTATCGTTTCCTTGTCATTGAGCAGCCTTCTTTCACAGTGTTTGCTTGTCTTTGATCATTAAAGGAGAACGTCCTTCTCTTCAGTCTAACAAGATTTTGTAAATTAAATAGCAACCAGGAAGGGGGGGTTAAAGTCATCATTTTTAATATCAAAAACTGTAAGAAATGGCAATTTCTGAGAAAATTAATTTATTAGATTCCTTTGCTCATATATAAGTACAAATAGATGTGAAAAGCAAATAAGGGGGGGATGTATATTCCTTATTACTTCAAGCAAAAGTACTTGATTCCAACCATACCAAGTTACTAAGAAATACTGTACCACTTGTTGAAGGGGTACAGCCATTATTTCTTAACTACCTAACACGGAGATCTTTTCAAAAGAGTTTAAAAAATTGATATTTTCTGTCTTTGCTTCTCTGGATCTGCTCTTCAGCACTTTGTCAAACTCAGTTGTTGCTCAAATCTCCCTCCCACTGACCCCTCACAGATATAAAAGTGCTTTTCCTGTACTTTCTTACTGATGATGAGGTCAATGCAAAAGCTAATAGAGCTATTCCTTATTTTTAGCCTCAGTTCTTGAGCCTGAGCAATTGCTTCTTGACTATATATCCCTTTAAGTTAAGACAGTGATTCTCAAATGGTTGGTTGAGAGAGGGCCTCAAAGATTCTTTTTTAGTGGGTAACCATGGTAACATTATTGGATGTTAGTGATCTATCTAGCACAGGAACTTACTGAGACAAACATCTGGTATAAAATGGGAAGTTGTGTATTTTCTGGTGGGCAGAAACATTGATGCAATGATTTATAGTTGCTTTTTTGGCAATGCTTCTTCCACATCTGCACCAAGTTATTTTTAAAAAAAATTAATTTAATGCATTGAAAGTATTTAAATTCTGATTACTCCACAGGACTTAAAGTGGCTTACATCATCATTAACAGTGCAATCCTCAACAATCAGAATCCCTGTCAAGTTACTCTCAACAACACTCTCTTTGGCAGTGATATGTTTATTGAGATATATACATGATCCAGAACATTACTTGAGTTAGAACTGAAACTTTTGGTGGGCATAAGCTTATTATAGGTGATTCAAACAAAGTCCATTCCTTCCCCCAGGCATATATCACACACACACCACACCTAGTGTTGCTATCTCAACCAAGTGGGAAAATATATGGCTTGGTTATCTTACAGGCCCATAGCTAGCGCGGGGCCCCAGGGGCCCACCCCCGCATGATTTTAATGGGCCCCCTCCCCAATCCTTGCTCCCCCTCCCTCCCCAAGAGAGAGAGAGAGAGAGAGAGAGAGAGGTGCCACCACCTTCACCGGCTCCTGCTCGTTCCCTCGTTCGCTTTCCCTTCACCTCAGCCCTCCCAGCCAGGCTCGTCTGGCTGCTTTGCTGGGGAGGCCAAAACCGCAAGGAGTGAGCGTTGCCGGCTGGCCAGCAGGCAGAAGAGGAGTCGGCGTGATCGGGGTTTGGGCTTGCCGAGCACGGGAAGCGATCCGGCGTTTCTCCGGGACCAACGCCCCCCCCATCTCTGCTTCAGGATCACTCCTCGAGTTGTTTATTTTTAAAAACATGAACGCCCCCCCAAAAAAAATCGGAACCAAGCAGAAAGTTCTTTTCCCGTTGCTAGAAAGCAGTTTGCCTTGGAGGGTGCGGGGTGTAGGTTTAGGTAGAAAAGGGGGGTGGCTATTCGATCACATTTCTCCTCCCCATGTCTCAAATCAGTGAGCAAAGACTTTTCTTCCATAAAAAAAAGCTAGGAGCTCCGTCCCCCATCAGATTCCTTATTAGAACGGGTTTCCTGGGAAAATGGTATTTAAACTTGACACACACCCCCGGTACGGAGTTCAGCCTTCCCCAAAGTCAAAATTTTGAAGATAAACCACAAGACTCCCTCCACTGCCAGGATAGACGGGAGAGAGGCCTTTCTTCTTATTTTCTTTTTATAGCCTGCCTACCTGAAGGAGCATCAGATTGGGGGCACTGCCAGTCTCAGATTTACTCCCCCCCCACACACACACACCTGAGAACAACAGATAGGCTGGCCGGACTGACTGCCCCAGACTGCCTCAAATGACCACGGGTTGGTTAGAGCAGAAAGGTCCCTTTGCCCTTCCCCTTGCTCCGATCCCTGCTTCTTTCCTGTCAAAATGTAGGCTGGGATTGGGAATCTTCATTCTCTCCTGTCAGGTGTGGAGGACACTTAACACTGCCTCCCCCTCCAAAAAATGCTGTACATTCAATATACTATTCTGAAAAAGAAATACACTAAAATACATTAATATACAGAGGATTTATAATCCCTCTTGTTGAGAATACATACATGAGGGACTATACTATGTGAGGAATATAGATCAATTACTTGGTTGCTTGGTTATGAGAAATCACTCAGAAATCAAATCAATATGGATACATTCTTAGAAAAATTTAGTTCCCAATCACGTCGACTATTACTGTAATAATAAATAATACACCTGAAACATTTTTGTGCAATAAACCACTTGTATTTATTATTTAGTTATTATTTAGAAGTCATTATTTAGAAGTATGAGCATGGCAGTACCACACAGACATGTAATGGCAGGGCCCCCTGAGAAAAACATTGCCGCCCCCCTCAAGCAAATAAGTTGTTAGCTATGGGGCTGGTTACCTACTGTAATAGCTGGTACCAAAAAACCTCAAGGACACCTCTCCCTGGGAAAGTGAAAGGAGGCACATCTTGTAAGGAAAGTTATGGCTCCTAAAAGCAAAGGTTCCCATCCATGCACTCATTCACTCCCCTCCCCTCCCCATAGGAATTTCCTCCCCCCGGTAACTATGACAACCTAAGTGAGCCAAGTGAAGCAAGTTTTGACATTCTGCCCCCCCCCCCAAGCACCTTCTCACCCTCCCGGCTTGAGTGGGTTACGTTTGTGAAAAGCACAAATCAGTTTAGCAGCTTTTATGTGTTGGGACTCTACCCATTCATTATGGGATGGATCAAAGTCCCTCCATTTGACTAGAGAGTAGAGGCGCACTCTCTTCAGCTTAGAATCTAAAATGTCCTCCACTTCTTGATAAGCCTCACCATCGACCATCAGGGGAGGGGGAGCTGAAGGACGTGGTTTCCACTTTGCGGGTCCAAGATCCTTCTTCAGCAGACTGAATTGAAATACAGGATGCACATGACGTAGAGCCTTTGACAACTCAACCTCTACAGACACTTAATTGATGAGATGCACTACACTGAAAGGCCCAATATACTTCCACCCCAGCTTCTTCCCAGGCTGTATGCTCCTAAGGTGTTTAGAAGAAATATACACTGAATCCCTCAGTTTGAGATCCCATTCCAGGCCTCTCCCCTTGTCAGCATAGCACTTATAGTCTTCCTCCACTTTATCCAGAGTCTTTTGAAGGGCAGGCCACCTGAGTCACACTAGACCACCAAGTTTGGGCATCACCAGGGTTCGGGTGGTCTGGGTTCAGAGTTGGCAGGGGCCCCCCTTCATATCCATGCACAGCCTTGAAGGGAGAAATGCCATTGGAACTGTGCACAGAGTTGTTGTAACGATATTTTGCAAACAAGACCAAGTCTACCCAATCATCCTGTTGGTAGTTGATGAAACACCTTAGGAATTGTTCCAAGACCTGGTTGGTTTGCTCTGTTTGCCCATCAGTTTCAGGATGGTAGCCGCTACTGAGCCCTTGCTCTACTCCCAAAAATTTCAACAGTCCTTTCCAGAACTTGGCAATGAACTGGGAACCCTGGTCTGAGATTATCTTATGTGGCAGGGCATGGAGCCATATAATAAGTTGCATAAACATTTGCACCAGCTTCTTGGCTGTTGGCACCTGCTTGCAAGGAACAAAATGAGCTTGCTTCGAAAACAAGTCCACCACTACCCAAATCACAGTCTTTCCCTGGCTTGGGGGTAAGTCAGTGATGAAATCCATTGAAAGCACTGACTACGGCCGGTCTGGGGTTTCAAGCAGTTGCCATAACCCTGGAACCTTTCCGGCCCGTTTGCTCATCAGGCAGGTTTGGCATGAAGCCACATACTGCGATATGTCCCCCCTCATGCGAGGCCACCAGCATACTGGGAAAGAACTGGGAATGAATGATGGGTGAAAAATCATCAATGATGCACACCAACAAAATTCTTAGGAGGAAATATAAACTTATGGATAATAAATGCAAGATGTCAGAGGATTACAAAATAAGCACAATGTCTTTATGACTAATCAATAATAGCAATCAAAGGGAAAGCAGAAATATAACAAAAATCTATTACAATGGTTTCGACAGGTTGTATGTGTGACTGAACTAAGGGCAGTAAAAACAGTTTTGAAGGCGTACTTTATAATAAATGGCCCATGTGGAAGAAGATAAGGAAATAGCACTGGATAGAAGCACAAAAATGGTTGTTTGGTAAACTGGATTTGGTGCTGATCTTAACTACATTAACTACGTTTGCTCTGAACGTAGGATTCTGTTAGTTAACCACAGGGCTTTTTTTGTAGAAAAAACCCCAACATGAACTTATTAGCATAACAGGCCTGTACTGCCCAGACATCGGATTCTGGCAGTGAGTATTAACCAGACAGACGTTAGAGGCAAAGCTTATCACAGGAATCCTTATAGTGTGAAAAACATAGGCTTACTTTATTCCATAACACAACAAGGTACATCTGTTGGCAACGCATAACAGTCCATCGGTAAAGAGCAGTACTTCTCTTCAGCTAACTGTCTCCATGGGTGTCAGAGAACCAACTGTTCAGAAGGTTCAGAAGGGGGAGTGGCCAGCAGCCGTGTCTCCCAAGAGTCCTTTGCAAGTACAAGCTGTTAACCCTATAATTACCATACCCGGACAGCACAAGGCCACACCCAACAGCAGAAACATATTAGCATATTAGGCCAGACCCCTGACAGTGCAGCTCATTAGAATATTAGTCCACACCCCCGTGCCAACCCTTGGCTTCCCGGGCACCCCGTGGCTGCGGGGAGCCCAGGCAAGTCCCCCCCCTTGAAGGGAAGAGAAGGGAAGGCAGTTTAAATGTCTCCCCGATCCTTCCAGCCCCTCCCCGGCCCACCTGCCTTGGAGTCACCGGGGAGGGCGCTCTCCAGGCCTTCCCTCTGTAGCCAGGCATGTAGAGGTTTTGGCTGTAGTGGGCGTGGCTCATACCTTGTATAAACCATTGTTGGTCTTAAAGGTTCCTGGCTGGATCTAACATTTGTTCTGCTGCTTCAGACCAACATGGCTTCCCACCTGGACCAAATTATCCTGATTTCAATGGGACTCTCAAATAGGCACAGAAGGGACTGAAACCTCAGCAGTCCAGGACTTACATTTGACTTGTAAAGGAATGTTTAATTTATTTATATATGCTGTTTTCCACCCAAATAGTGTCCCTAAGGTGGATACAAAGAACGACCAGCTCTACTGATAACGATAATGTTAATGAATGATAGTAACATTCCCATCCTAAATGCGATCCATGATGACATATCCTGCTGACAATGTTGAAACATTCTTCCAGGTAGTATGATTATGATTCAGGCTATAAAGGCAGATGAAGTTATGAAAGCAATATCCAAGTGTTAATGGCTTTTGTGCAGCCTAATCCTGTGCATGATTGCTCTGAAATAAGTCCATCTTAATAGGATTTTCTCACAAGTTAGGTGTACATAAAATTGCAGTCTAACATACTGATCCTATGCACACTTTTTTTGGAAGTCAGTTCTACTCTGCTCAATGGGACTTACTCTCAAGTGTGTAGATAAAAATAAAATTGTTAAAAACAACAACAACAACAACAACAAAGTGTGTAAACACAAAATGGCAGCCTTATGCCTATATACTCTTACCTGCGAGCAAACCACATGAAATCCAAGAGACCATACTTCTGAGTAAGCAACCAGGTTTGTTCCATACTGTTTCACACAACAAGGCCTGAAACAAAGTAGTAGTAAAGAAAACATAAGGACCAATAATGCACTGTGAAATAGGGCAACCTTTGATATAGTATTGAGGCATTTTGAGGCAGAAACAGATATCAGGGAATGCACGCTGAACTGGTTCAAATCAAATCATTCCTCACAGATCAGACTCAAAACAGTTGCTATTGGAAACCAGTTGTCATCTGTGTGGGACCTAACCTGTGGAGATCCACAGGGCACAATTATTGTCAAACTCTACTTAGTTTGCCATAGTTACCAGGGGGAAGGAAAGCTTCACCTCCACTGAGCACCGTGTGGACTACGTGGGGTTGCGGCTGCGAGACCGGGCAGCTGACTGGTTTGTGGGCCTATGCGATGTCGGGGCCCTCGAGCTGCATAGTGTAGACACCTTCCTGCAAGCACTGCAGCACCAATACAAAGATGCCCTGGAGTTGGAGAAGGTGCGGATTCACCTCTAGGGCTTGAGACAAGGGGGCAGGTCAGTGCAAGAGTACTCCTATGAGTTCAAGACCTATGTGGCCAAGCTGCAAGGATGGCCTGAAGAGGTCCTCCTCAAGTTCTACCGGGCTGGGCTGAACACTACGATCTTGGAGAAGGCACTGGCCCAAGACAACCCCCTGACCCTCAGCTGCTGGATCCAGGTGGCCTGTGAGGTGGAGAACAGGTGCAACCTGGCACCCCTGTATCAACACAAGATGCTGGGTAAGACGTCCGGGGGCTCAAAGACCCAGCACAGATGGGGTCTGGTGACTGGAGATGACTGAGAGCAATGAATGTGTCTGGGGTTGTATCTGAGATACAGGGCACCAGGGCACTTCGCCGCAAAGTGCCCGGGAAGCAAGAGCCCTGAGAAGGCATGCAAGGAAGAAGTCAAGGAGAAGAGGCCCAAGACCTCAAGAAGAGTCCCCAAGCTGCCCAAGTCTCTGCAAGCAACAGCGAGAGATGCAGTGGAGGGCACCTCCTCCAGTGAGAGCAATGTGCCTCAGCCAGTGGGAAAAGGCCGGGACCTGCTGTGAAGGGCATCAGCCAGCAGGTCCAAAAGTCTCCGATGCAAGACTCGGTGAGACCTTCCTTTCCCCCTCTTCTATTTGACTGTGGCCATAATCAATCCGGAGGGGGGGGACGCAGATCAGGGTCAGAGCCCTAATTGATTCGGGGTGTACCCAGGACGTAATCAGCCCTACCATAGTCACAGGCTTGGGGGCCAAAGTACATAAGTTGCAGGAACCCATAGTATTTTCCCAGGTGGACAGGATGCCCATGAGGGGTGGAGGCCTGCCAGTACAGTACCGTCCACCTGCCGGTGGAGGTGGCCTCTCATTGGGAGTGACACTTGTTTGTGGTGAATTCCACTGCAAAGTTGTCTATGGTCCTGTGGAGTACAGAGACTGTCACATTCCTATACCTCCGATGCAAGGAGCATCTCTGGAATGCTGACTGGGGGAAGAGCCTCATCCCATGGCTGAGCGTGTGTACCTGGCACGGGAAGAGTTAAATCCGATCCCGCCTGAATACCGGGACTTGGCCAGGGTTTTTGAGGAGGAGAAGGCAGATGAACTACCCCCTCATCAAAAAAAACCTGACTGTGCAATTGAAATATTGCCGAAGCATAAGATGCCCAAAGGGGACACCTACCCCATGACCCCAACAGAGAAGGAGGCGCTACGAAGGTTCATTGATAAAAACCTGGCCCGGAGGTTCATCTGGCCAGCAGCCTCCCCTTTCGCGGCACCAGTGTTATTCCACAAGAAGATGGGAGGTTTAGGTTGTGCATGGACTATACGGGGGTTGAATGCAGTGTCTATGTCGAACGCCAACCCCCCCCCCCATCAAAGACTTGCTAGCTGAGGCCTCACGGGGCCAGATCTTTACCAAACTAGATTTACGAGATGCCTCTTTCCGAGTGTGCATCAGAGAGGGGGATGAGCATAAAATGGCGTTCAATACCCCACTGGTACAGTTTGAGTACCTGGTGATGCTGTTTGGCTTGGCCGGAGCATCTAGGGTGTTTATGAACTTAATCAACAAAGTGTCGCTCAAACACCTGTACAAGGGGGTCCTGATTTATCTGGATGATACCTTGATTTATTCGCAAGATAAGGAGTCACATGTCAAGTTGGCGCAGGATGTCCTGAAAGCCCTCTATGAGAACCGCCTATTTGCCAAACTCTCAAAGTGCGAGTTCCACAGAGGGGAGCTGGATTTCCTTGGGTATCGCATCTCTGGGAAGGGACTGGGTATGGAGCAAAAGAAAATCCAGGATGTGGTGGGGTGGGAGCCCCCGTAGACCCGGCGCCAACTACAATCCTGACTGGGGTTCACCAATTTCTACTGCCCCTTCATCCCCAATTTCGCACAGGTCACCCTTCCCCTCATAGACCTCCTGAAAATGAAGGGGAAGGGCCCCGACAGTCAGAAGCCGAGTAGCCTCAAACACTTCCCTGGGAAGTCGAATTTCCTGTCTGACCCCCTGTCCCGCCTCCCATGTCACGCAAGCCAGCATGAGAAGGTGGGGGATGCAATGTTCATGCCCACCCAGTCAGGAGAAGCTGTGATGACACACAGCAAAGCGAAGGGGGGGCTCCCTCAGGGATGCAGCTGTGGGCTGAGAAATTCAAGTCCGCTCTGACTGACGCTGATAAAGCAGACATTGAGGAGGAGAGGACTTTGATGCAGAGAGAGGATGACTGTTGGTACCACCAAAATAAACTGTTCTGGAATCCTTAAGGGGGGGAGAGAATCCTTTTGATGGGGCATGATAACAAACTGGCTGGGGACTTTGGATACTTAAAGACACAGAACATTATTCAGAGAAAATTCTGGAGGCCCCGCACGAAGGGGGACATGTCTAAATATGTAGCCTCTTGCCAAACATGTCTGATGGGCAAGAAATGGGTGGGGAAGCCCCCAGGACTGCTGCAGCCGCTAGAAACCCCAGACCGGCCTCAGTCCGTCATCTCCATGGATTTTATCACAGACTTGCCCCCTGAGCCATGGAAAGACTGTGAGTTGGGTGGTGGTCGACCTGCTTTCCAAACAAGCGCATTTGATCCCCCGTAAGCAATTGTCAACCACCCAGAAGTTGGCCCAGCTGATCATGCAACACATAATTAGGCTCCATGCTTTGCCCAGCTTTGCCCTGCAAGATAATTTTGGACCAGGGCTCACAGTTTGTGGCCAGGAAGGAGCTGCTGGGAGTGGAGCAAGGGCTAAGCAGCGCTCACCACCCAGAAACCGACGGGCAAACAGAGAGAACAAATCAAGTGTTAGAACAATTTTTGAGATGCTTTATAAACCATCAGCAAAATGACTGGGTAGACCTGATCCCGTTTGCAGAGTACAGCTACAACAATTCGATGCACAGCTCTATAGGCATGTATCCATTGAAAGCAGTGCACGGCTGGACCCTGAGGACCCGAAGCCAGGGGATGCACAAACATGGTGGGCTAAAGTGACCCAAGAGTGGTCAACCCTCCAACAAACTCTAACCAAAGCGAAAGAGGATTACAAGCATCATGGTGACAAAGGGAGGGCCCCCCGAATGGGAAATGCAGCCAGGAGACTCAGTGTGCATTTCCACTAAAAATCTCAACTGAGGAAAAAGCTAGGATGGAAATATGTGAGACCATTTAAGGGGGTGCACCTTATTAATAAGGTGACTGTTGAGGTTGAACTACCCAAAAACTTGTGTCTACTGAAGAAGGATCCTGGACCATCGATGTGGAAACCCTCTCCTGCAGCTCCTCCCCCTCTGACTGTGGATGGGGAGGGCCTGGGCTATGGAGGACGTTTTAGACTCTAAAATCAAACGAGGTTGGTTGTACTATCTCATCAAAGGGAAAGACTTTGATCTGTGCCATAATGAATGGGTGGAATCCAAACATGTGAGTACTGCAAGATTAGTGTGCGCTTTTCACAAGCAGCACCCCCTGAAGCCGGGAGGGTGAATGGACTTTGGGGAGGCAGAATGTCAAACTCTACTTAGTCTGCCATCACTATTGGGGGCGGGGGGGGGGGAATTCCTGAGGGGTTAGGGTGAATGACTGTGTTTGTGTGTGAACTGCTCTATCTTAGGCACCATAACTCTTTCCTAAGATGCTTCCCTCCAAGAGGAAAGTCCTTGAGACCGAAGCTGTGCCAGTTTGCTATTGTGGGTAACAGGATCGTATGTTCCCAGGTGTGTGTGTGTGGGGGTAGCGAACGTGAGAGCTAGGCGGGACGGCTGCGATGTGTGATTAGCTCCATTTGAACTGTCTATATCTTTGGCCTGGCCTGTCAGAATCTCAGTGGCCAAAAAGGCTTTCTCCCAACTCAGCCTAGATTGCAAGATGAAATGTCTGATCTGGCTACCTGGATCCACCCCACAGTGACAATGCCCTGAGACTACTGTAATGCACTGTACAGTGGCCTCCCCTCAAAATCAATTCACAAACTCCGGTCGGTGCATGACCAGGAGCAAGATGGAGCATAAGTATGTTACTCCCCTCCTGCAGGCACTTCACTGGCTGCCCGTCAGTTTTCAGAGTCACCTTATAAGGTATTGGCTCTGACATGGTCTTGGACCCCCCTCTCTGCCAGACCGCCTCTCCCTCAGTGCTCCGCCCCAAGGGCTTTGGTCACCAGAGTAGGGTCTTCTGCGGAGGCAGCAAGGACACCTGCTGGGTGGGCCTATGCCTCCTCCCTTGAGGAAGGGGCTGCCTGAGGCGATCAGGGAGGCCTTCCGCAAGGGATGCAAAACTGGAGCGCTCCAGAGGGCTTTTTCTATACCTGGAATAGAGCTGCACTGTACTACATGATTCACAGAGTGACTTGTATAAAGGATTGGGGCCTGGGGCCTGTACTCCTGCATGTGGCTTGCTGAAAGGAGGCTCCTACTCTATAGAATAGCCCAGGGTGCAGCGTGGGTCATCTTCCCTTCAGCTCTGCTTTTCAGGCTGCGGGGGGGGGGGGCAGTGCTACACCCCTCCTCACTCTGTCGCCTTGTTCACCAACTGTCCTGTCCGATGTTCCCTCTAAGCTAGGGAGACTTGTGAGCAAAAAGTCTACTTGGTGAGCTTCTGGCATTAAAGTAGTGAGCGAGCGATTTGGCTACTGCATAAATCCATCCTTCCTGAGCTGAGACAAAGAATGTGTGAGCTGGAGGCTAAAAAACTGTGAGCCAGCTCACACTAAGTCAGCTTGGAGGGAACACTGGTCCTGTCCTGTCGACCGGATCGGCAACGAAGAAGAATGTCCCGTCCCCTTTCCCCTCATCAGGGCGAGGGTGAGGCTTCTGTCCCTGGAGGGCCGGCCAGGGGCTGTTCGGGGAGGAGAGGCGCGGTGGGTCTTCCTTCATTGGCTGGCCCATGTCAACCCGCGGAGAGAGGCCGCGGCCCTTTTCCGCCTCGCGCGGGCGGCGGGAAGGCGGCGCGCAAGGGGGGGGGGCGGCGGCGGGAGAGGCGAGGCCGGCTGCCT